>NC_088408.1:64676282-64843782 GCF_034236695.1 Oncorhynchus nerka | reverse complement strand
GGTGAGTGAGTGAGTGAGTGAGTGAGTGCATGTGTGCTAAGGTGCAGAGAATCAGAGCAGGTGGTCAGTCCAGTTCAAGTGTTCAGCAGTCTGATGGCGTGTAGATAGAAACTGTCTCTGAGACTGTTGTGGGTGTGTGGGGTCCTTGATGATGCTGAGGGATTTCCTCAGGCACTGTTTGGAATAGATGTCCTGGACGGGCGGGAGCATAGTCCCAGTGACATACTCTTACATCTTATGTCCTGCTACATCTCTAAACCTTGACTGGGAATAGAGAATTCAGTTCAACAGCAGTTTGGGATGGCTCACACAGAGACACTGCGATGACAAACCACAAACTGACTTCATTAGTGACTTGCTTGCCTTGTGCGTGACACACACCCGCATCCCAGATGCACACACACACACACACACACACACACACACACACACACACACACACACACACACACACACACACACACACACACACACACACACACACACACACACACACACACACACACACACACACACACACACACACACACACCCTGCCATGCCCCCTATTGTCTATGTGTTCAGGTGTGTGGGTGCTGATAAGGGGTGGAGGTGCCCCATGGTTCAGTGAGGTGGGTGTCCATAGGGGTTGGCTGGGGAGAGCTCTGCCCTTGGCCCTGTGCTGGCATTTCCAAGGTGGGTAGTCAGCATGGAGGAGGGTAGGCAGACGCTGCTTATCATCCCAGAAACCAAGGCACAGACACTCAGCAGAGCCATGGGGAGTTGGCCTCCCGACCCACTGCACCAGCACTGAGCATCACCACCCTGCTTCACGCAGACCTTTCCCCAAACCATAAGCGCTGTCTGGCTGGGGGCTCTGTCAGTGTCACACACTCTGAGGTTGAGACGGGCTCCTGAATCAGGCCTGCACACCTCTAACCCCAGTCTGAAATGATATCTCTCTTCAAATGCCATAGCACACGACCACATTCAGTGACATTTCAGCTGCTGTGCTACTTCTGATCAGCATCATCCTCTCCTGCTTATGTACAATACATGGCTTCAGACAGGCAGGTACAAAACCTTCATGCGCTGACTAAATGTGAGTGTAAGGGTGGTTTGATACTGTAACTGTAAGAATGGCAACATTTTGTCCTTTGATAATCAGACATAGCTATCACAAAGCAGAGGTTGATTAATGTATAAAGACTCATGAGTTTGTTTTATTTTCTATATGGAGGCTTTTCCGGTAGGAGGCAGATATTCCTATGCCATCTGTGGTGATTATGTGATTGCTTAGGGTACATGCAAACATGTGATATAGCAGGGGTCAAGCCCCATAAGTTGGGGGGTCTGGGACCATGCTGACTTCAGTCCCAACGTGGCAGTGCTCAGACCGCCTTCCCCTGGGAGGCTTGAGCTCTTATTTTTAGGACTTCAATTAGAGAGCTTGGCTGGGATGGTGTGAGTTAACTTTAATGGGCAATTAAGGATTGTGTGCCTTGAAAGCATGCCCTTTTGAGGAGTGGGAGAAAGGCATTCATTACACATGGTTGTAAATGTAGACAGCAGGACACAGTGTGCTGCTGGTGTAGAGAAGAATAAAACATCTGTAAGTTATTATCAAAAACAGCAGTGATACACTGACCAGCTGGCAAGTGTCTTCACTGACATTTTCAACCTGTACTTGACCCAGTCTTTAATACCTACATGTTTCAAGCAGACCACCATAGTCCCTGTGCCCAAGAATGCCAAGGTAACCTGTCTAAATGACTAATGCCCCGTATCAGTCTCATCTGTAGCCATGAAATGCTTTGAAAGGCTGGTCACGGCTCACATCAACATCCCCATCCAAGACACCCTGGGCCCACTCCAATTCACATACTGCCCCAAAAGATCCACAGATGACGCAATCTCTATTGCACTCAACACTGCCCTTTCCCAACCTGGACAAGAGGAATACCTATGTGAGTATGCTGTTCATTGACTACAGCTCGGCCAGCCTTCAACACCATAGTGCCCTCCAAGCTCATCACTAAGTTAAGGACTCTGGGACTGAACACCTTCCCCTGCAACTGGATCCTGGACTTCCAGACGGGCCGCCACCAGGTGGTGAGGGTAGGCAACAACACATCCGCCACGCTGACCCTCAACACGGGGGGCCCATCAGGGGTGCGTGCTTAGTCCCCTCCTGTACTCCCTGTTTCCCCTCGACTGTGTGGCTGTGCATGACTCCAACACTATCATTAAGTTTGCCAACCACACGACGGTGGTAGGCCTGAACACTAACAATGATGAGACAGCCTTAAAGGAGGAGGTCAGGAAACAGAGGGATGACTACAGGGCTGTAGTGGAGCAGGTCGAGAGCTTCAAGTTCCTTGGTGTCCACATCACTAAGGGTCGATCATGGTCCACACACACCAACACAGTCATATAGAGGGCCTGCCTCCTACCCTAAGTAGTTAACCAAATAGCTACCCAGATCTGCATTGACCCTTTTTGAAACCTTTTATTATCTGTCGCTTCATTCCTAGTTGTATCTACCTCAATTACCTAGTACCTCTGCACATCGACTTGGTACTGGTACTCCGTGTATATAGGCAGGTTATCGTTACTCATTGTGTATTTATTGTTACTTTTATTATTACATGCTTTACTTTTCTATTATTTCTCTACTTTCTTTCTCTCCGCATGGTTGGGAAGCGCCCCTAAGTAAGCATTTCACTGTTAGTCGACACCTGTTGTTTGCGAAGCATCTGACAAGTAAAACGGGATTTGATTTGATTTCACTGGCACTGGAAAAACAAAAACTTGAAGGTAGTGAATGCAAGGCCAAGGGAGTCACAATAGCTGGAGCTCAACCCAACCACACCACCAGAATAAATGTTTGTATTCAAAACTCTGACAGAACTTCATACACTCAGTTCCTTGGGGATAAAAATAGACTGACAAGAGAGAATGATATACGATCTCAGTCATTCATCTAAATTGGACAAATGTCCTTTAATGAAGCCCACATGTCGGAGCTGTGAAAGACCTCCCCAACAGGACTGAATGGAGAGGAAGCCAGCGCTGTGTGAAAGAGAGAGAACTAGGGAAAGAGAGAAGGAGAGGGTGTTGCATCTGCTGCTCATTAACAGAGCGCTAATGAACGCACGTGTGTTCCACCTGGTTCCAGTGAGAGGGGGTTGGAACACACACTAACTAAACCTGCCGACGAGGGCTTTCACAACACTTCTTCTGAGCAATAATGAAACTGTCTCAACATGGAGAGACTGGTGCTGTGGAGTTGGATGAAGATGCCTGTAGAAGCTGATCTATGGTCATTTTTGCATTTCTCCTCCCACTGGTTAAAGTTAGGATTAGGGGAGGGTAATCTAATCCTAGATCTGTCTACAGAACCTGAGGAACAGCCTCAGATTGGGCTTAGTAAGAGCTTCTGGAGTTTAGCAGTGGGGGACGGGAAGACACGGGTGTCAGTTAATAAGGTCGACAGCATGCTGTGTGGGGTTGGTCTGTAGATGTAGACTCCTTCACTACTCGATGATCAGCATCCCACATTGAGTTCCATTTACAAACAGGTCACAGCCCATTTTAGAGCAGCATCTGTCCCCTGCCTCTCAGGTGAGAATAATGTTAGTCCCCCTGGGGGTCTCCAGTCTGTCTTGTTTTGTATCGATACAACACTCTGTAGGCTTACCCTAACATGGGCCACACCTGGGATAATCAACACCACACCAGACTGTCTGGCGTTTCAACCATTAATATCTGAATAGGATTAGAAATAGTGTGTACAGGGTGTTGTGTGGTACTGTATGTCAAAGAACTTGAATGTTCTGCTCCCTCCATCCAACCCCCCCGACCTCCTCCCTCCACCGTCCTCTGCCTCTGTCAACCATGCCCCAGCACACCATTTCTCAACCATGTCAAACAATGACAGGCCATGGTAATGGCAGCTGAACGCATGCTTGCTCTTCATTTTATCGAATTGGCAGCATTACGCTTCGCTCAGAATCTTAAGTGGTTGATAATTTAATATGCAAATGACTCTCTTGTCAGTCTGTATGCATTTGAATGAAAAGCCTGTTTCCAAGGGAGTAGGTTGCAGGTTGTGGGGATGTAGAGGAGAGAGAGTCCGGATAGACAGGAGAGCAAGGTGAACTTGAATCATGATCTACATGTGACAGAGAGGTGGGGATACAAGATATCATGGGCATTTTTTCAAAGGGACAAACTAGATATACCAAGTTGTCCCAGGGGGTAGCTAGATTGACCTAGGCACTCTAATTTTAACATCTGAACCTTACAGTAGAGAGCATGGTAGTTACTGAGCAGAACATGCAGCTATGTTTAGCTTCTGCTCTTCGAGTCAAACAGAAGCCATGGGGTGGAGTCTGGGGGCATTTGAGAGGGGCCGGTGTCACTGTGAGACCCTGAGAGGGAGCAAACACA
Organism: Oncorhynchus nerka; assembly: GCF_034236695.1. Classification (NCBI taxonomy): domain Eukaryota; kingdom Metazoa; phylum Chordata; class Actinopteri; order Salmoniformes; family Salmonidae; genus Oncorhynchus; species Oncorhynchus nerka. The sequence continues at coordinate 64,839,351 of NC_088408.1, read as the reverse complement.
AACATCAGCCTGCACAAACATGACAGCACAACCTGCATCATGCATGTACACACACACACACACACACACACACACACACACACACACACACACACACACACACACACACACACACACACCATATCAAATGTACACACATATATACAAATCCTCTATCTACAGACCTCGGCAAAACATTTGCTTGTACATCCGTTCTGTTGTAGACGTGTGATGGGAGTAAGGTGAGTGTGTTATTGGGGGGGTGGGGGGTGGATTGCAGGCGGTGTTAAGTCAAGCAGGAACTCTCAATGTTGCTAATTTATTTACAAATTTAATTAGATGGATAGAGCCCTCACAGATATAAGAAAGAGAGGAGAGATGTTGCCTGCGTTACAGCACTTTAATTATGGTACCAGGCTCCTGATCCCTGTGCGCTGCTGTCTGGGGAACCAGTTAATTAAAATCCTCATTATTTTACTTTTAATTAGTTCCCCCCTCTTTTGTTTCCTTTCACCATATGGCCGTGTTCCGTGGTCAAATTAACGTAATTGAGCTAATAAAGCCGATCAGTTTAATTATTCAAAGCATTCTGATTGGCCAGGGAATGTTCTCTTCTCTCTCTCTCTCTCTCTCTCTTTCTCTCTCTCCCTCTGTCTCTCCTCTCTTCCTACCCCTCTGACATTCCTGTATGAGGCTCATAGTTGTAAAGTTGTTTTCTTTGTCTTAAACCTGTTCTCTACCCAACTTGTTCAAGACGGTGAGTTATTGCTGAGGAAATGATTGTCTTCGAAAACATGTTTCTGTTGAATTCATGCCTCATTCAGGAACATAATACCTTTATAGGCCTAATAATAATGATTTCTGAAGAACTCAACATCTTTCCAGGGGACACTAAGTGCAATGCACATTCTCTTGATGTTGAGATACTTATCACTAGTTATCTAGTGTTGAAGGAGGAACGCATAAATAGTTTTAGCAGACAGGACAGTTTTATGGATTCTTAGCATAGTTACAATTCCTTAGGCGACAGTATCAAATAGATAGACCTAAATGTAAAAAAAAAAAAAAAAATGTAAAATATGTATTTTACTGGAAACCTGTTACCATCAATATTATGTACAGGTAACTGCCAAAATAACGGAAACACCAACATAGAGTGTCGTAATAGGGCGTTCGGCAACCATGACCAAGAATAGTTTCAAAGCACCTTGCAATAGATTCTACTAGTGTCTGGAACTCTATTGGAGGGATGTGACACCATTCTTCCATGAGAAATTCTATAATTTAGAGTTTTGTTGATGGTGGTGGAAAACACCGTCTCAGGCACCTCTCCAGAATCTCCCATAAGTGTTCAATTGGCTTGAGATCTGGTGACTGTGACGGCCATGGCATATGGCCCTCAAACTCAACTCTGGACCTCGAAGCCAGTTCCAGTGCTTTTTTTCATTGTTCCCCTCTAATCAGGGACTGACTTAGACCTGGGACACACCAGGTGGGTGTAATACATTATCAGGTAGAACAGAAAACCAGCAGGTTCTGGACCTTATAGGGTAAGAGTTGAATAACCCTGGAATATCGTTTACATCGTTTTCATGCTCATCAAACCATTCAATGACCACTCGTGCCCTGTGGATGGGGGCATTGTCATCCTATGGGGGCATAGCCATGGTAACCAAAATAATGCCATGCCCAGAATTTTTACACATGACCCTAAGCATGATGGGATGTTAATTACTTAATTAACTCAGGAACCACACTTGTGTGAAAGCACCTGCTTTCAATATACTTTGTATCCCTCATTTACTCAAGTGTTTCCATTATTTTGGCAGTTACCTGTATGTTTGTGTCGGCGAACACATAGACATAACCTCAGCTTGCATGCCTGTCTATCAACACAGACCCCCTTTCAGTACAGTCTCTGGCTCTGTTCCTGACAGTGACCACATGCACATACCTCTCTAACATACTGTACACTCGCTGGAACAGATCTAACATCACACTGCTTGAGCCCAGAGGATTTCAATGAAGGGCTGTCTGTCTCTCTTAATTCCAGTTTATTGTCAGATTGCTCCAAACCCTCTCGTTGGCTTCTCAAACGATCGTGAGACAGAGATGATCTCCCTGCCAGTCCTGCTGGCACAGAGACAATGGATCATCATCATAACACAGAGACACAGAGACTTCATCTTGGATCTGTATCAGAGGGGCTGGGCAGAAGGACACCACTCAGACTCTCTCTTCCTCGAAAAAAAAATATACTGTCTCATTTCTGTCTCTTCACACAACGTGAAGCGTAGAAGCTAAGGCAATTACACTCATTTGCATGTGTTAATATGATTAATTAGTGAGTATAAACACTTTCTTATGACAGAAACGACATAGTGAGTCATACACCTGCAATGTCTCTAATAAAAGACAACGCCTCATGGCAGAGAGGCTTTTTATGAGGCCTGCTAATTGGCATCTGAAAATGCTGGGCTAATTAGAGATATGCAGATGAGGCCTGATTGGTTTGAATGCAAAGTGTAACTTGTGGTGCGGTGGGATTCAGATTCTGCAGAGGTTTTCTTTTCTCACTATATAGATATGAAGATAATTGCAATTGTGATCATTTGCATACGTTAATGAATTTGCGTGATGCTTTTCAATCAAACGTGGAATAAATAATTGATGCAGGATCAGCCCCTACCATGACAAGTGGGACTTCTGAAATAGCTAACCACATTAAGGTGTCATTTCTATGGCTGCCATGCTCCTAGCAAAGGTGTGAAAGTACAGAGCTCATTTAAAGCACAGCAGATGCTATCGACTGCTTCACTGTAAGCTTGGGTTTTCTTAAAGGAAAACTCCAACCAAAAACTCACTTTTGTTGTTCGTTTCATTAGTCCATTGTTGACATAGTGCCAACATGTTATGTTTGTCAGCACTAAAGCGTTCAAGATATGTGACTTTCAAAATACAGAAATCATCCCAAAACGCAGCATCATATGATGCTAAATGCATCATATTTGGATGATTTCTGTATTTTGAAAGTCACACATCTTGAAAACTTGACAAGCAAAACACTTTGGGACTATGTCAACAATGAACTAATGAAACAAATACCAAAATATCGTTTTGGTGTGGAACTGTCCTTTAATTCCTCAAGTCTACAAACCTATGTCTATATATGCTACATGTACAGTTTTACATTACAAGGAAGTTCAAGCAACTTAACCAATGCAGAGCCAAACAGAGAACAAAGACCAGCAAAGAGGGATTGGAAAAGCTTTGGCTTGTGTCTTTTAATTGCAAAATGGTAAACAGTAAAAGTATCAGATTGTTGTCATGTTTTTTTTCTACATGCTGGCTGGATGCAAAGGAGCCCCTCCCTTTAATTAGGCTGGCTCCCAGATGAGTCTTTATTAAAGTCAGCCACGGGATATGGCCAAAGTTCAGCCTCCCAGGAGCTGCAGCAGGCAGCAAGCACAGCAGCACAGATACACCACTCATGTTTAATTGCTTCTGTAAACGGTCAGGGCTCTAGCCCTCTAATTCCATTCCTCAGGGTAATCAGGCATGTTTTCACCATACAGGGCTGGAGGGAGCAATGCAGGAACAGTCGGGGAGGAAATGTAACACCAACCGGGTGGTAGCCTACCATATAATACCACGAGACTCATGTCATGTAAACCAACCAACTGCACATAGACTTCAATTACTTCAGTTCACCTCGTTACAGTAAAATGTTTTAATAGCATTTTTTTTCTCCATTTGATAATGTCACATATTGAACAGGCATCCAAAATGAAATTGAATGCAACATTTATTAAGGAAATAGAACTCTACTGGGAAACACACATTATAAAAAAAAGAATGTATATTTATCGTCTTCCTTCACTTCAGCCAGATTCATATGATGGTCTAAACATCACTGAGTAACAGATGACAGGCCATTGAGAGGGATTGTGAGCTCATCATCTAAGTGATGGGATATCCCTGACAATAATAACCACAGCGATGCCACTGTTAGTGATAGCGTTTTAGTTGTGTCCATGAGAAAGCTTATTTTTGTCTACTTTAATCTTACTATAGATCCTAGACAGGGTCCAGACTATTACCTTACTCATTGCAAGATTTGTCCAAAAGCACCAAAGTTCTGGATTTGCACACAGTTGGGTGTCCTTCACATACAACACGTAGCCTCAGTCCTGAAATAGTTGATGTGGTCCATATTGTCTTTGATGGACAGACCAGCACTGCACCACACACACACGACTCACCGCCACTGTGTATCTGTACACTCTCTCAAGCATGGATATACACAACACATCTGAAATAGATACTGCAAGCAAAAAGAACCTCCTGGTCAAAGAGACAGGGTAGTGGTTGGTGATGAGGGTCCACAACAACAGTATCGGGAGCAGGGTGAGCAGGGATGGACGGTCCTCTGGTGACAAGGGAAGCATGAAGGGGATGAAGGCACAGCGCACCGCTCTAGGCACTCAGCACACCTACAGACAAGAGCAGGAGGGAATAGAACGTAAGTTACTAAGACATACAGCACGTCTGTAGGTCTCCTTTCATGATGGTAGTGTGTGTGAAATACGTATGAAAGTGTGAAAGGCCTCATGGTCCTGGTCCCTCGTTCACCTTCTGGTCAGGCAACACAGGGTTGCTCTGCAGGGGGGGGCAGGTGGCTGCTGAGCAGTGCACCCCCTGGCCGGTCGTGCTCACAGAAGATGGTGCCGTTGACATAGTGGAAGCGGTCGCCTGGCACCAGTCGGTTTCTACAGGTGGCACATGTGAAACACTAGGGACAAAAGACACACACAGGAGTTAGAATCCTCATCCCAAATGTGCCACTCAAGTCCAGGCCTAATCTCTCGTGAACAGACTACGCAATATTTTAGTTCTGGGTTAACCAAGGTTAGTCCATGCCGATCTAGCGTCATAAGCAAACGCTAACTCTACCATCAGGTACAAGTTAACTTTAGGTCAGTGTATAACATTTATTTCAACGGGTTTCACACAAACAACTGTTACACATTCACTGATGACGACATACACTAACAACAGTGAGACCAGGGGGTCTCACCTTGAGATGATACACATTGCCCTGTGCCCTCATCACCATCTCATTAGCCGGGATGGACTGGCCACAGGTGCTGCATGCCCCACTGTGTCCGAACAACCTGCAGACACAAAGCAGAGCCAGATCAGTCTCAGTGCCCTAGCCTGGGAGATAAAGTCTACATCCTCCCCTTCCTGTTATGATCTCTCCCCAGAGCCAGATCAGTCTCAGTGCCCTAGCCTGGAAGATAAAGTCTACATCCTCCCCTTCCTGTTATGTCCTCTCCCCAGAGCCAGATCAGTCTCAGTGCCCTAGCCTGGGAGATAAAGTCTACATACTCCCCTTCCTGTTATGTCCTCTCCCCAGAGCCAGATCAGTCTCAGTGCCCTAGCCTGGGAGATAAAGTCTACATCCTCCCCTTCCTGTTATGTCCTCTCCCCAGTGCCCAATTAGGACCTCACCTGATATAGTCGCTCCTACACAGGATCATGCCTCCTTTACTGTAGCAGGTGGTGCCAATGTCGCCCAGGTGTGCGTGGCAGCAGGAGCAATTGAGGCAGCGTGTGTGCCAGTAGCGCTCCATGGAGAAGAGCAGGAAGCGGTCAGCGATCTTTCCCCCGCATCCAGCACACGACCTGGGGGGTGACGCCACACCACTGCCCACCTGACTGTTCACCATGCTGGGCCCTCAGGAGCTCTTGTTAAATAAAAACAATGTTGACACTTCAGCTACATGGGAAAGGTACTGTAGCATGCCATTACAATGACCTCATTGATAACGTCTCCCTCATCCACTATGGTTTTTATTTTGTCTATGGTTTTGTTAACAACTTCATTACACTGTTCATCCGCAGTTGTCTAAGACCGGGCTTGAAGTGTTCAAAACAAGTGTACAGCCACACAACAACCAATATGATGCATAGCCTAATGCCTCACTCAACCTATCAAAAACTGATCTGACAGCAGTGAGCCCCAAAACAACTACTACTGGAAGGGGTCAGTATCCAAAGTCCTAACAGGTGACCACTATCACAAACATGCATGGGCAGCATGAAGAATTTGAACTAAGTACAGTGTTTAGTCAATATGCTCATGTTTCACTACTGTACACCTTCAGACAAAGGAATACCCCACATCCTTACTTTCTGTATGTTCGCTAGTTCAAGAACATGTAGGAATCTTTTACAGGACATGCCAGGTAAGCTGTAAATGTAGGTTTTAATGATGATGCCCATATTAGTTGTTGGGTGCAGTTTTTTTTTAAATTCCAAATACCAAGCAATACCAAGGTATACCTAGAAAGTGTTCATTTGCCTCCGTCATTTGCCTCCCCAAAAACATTGGAGGTCCACAAATAATCTGTTCACTGATTGAACAAAATAGGTTAAATTATACTAAAAACAATCATATAACATTTATAACACGTTTTATGACAATCCACGAAAATAACACCCATTTAACCTGTCATTTTAAAGGTGTCACAATTTTAAAAATAATTCAGTGTGATAGTGTAGTCTAAGCATCCAGGTTTCTGCAAATAAATTTCAAGTTTAGTTTATTCAAGTTGGATGAAATATTTTGGGGAAGCAACTGTGATTTATATTCTACAAGACAAGGGAGCATTATATATTCATACAGAACACTTTCCTATGAGTAAGGTCCTGGTTCCCGAATAGTATTTTTTTTTATATAGAGGAAATCATACAGTGAAACACAGAAGAGTGCGAATGATGCCCTTGCATGAAAACAGAATAGCAGTCTTAAAACAGGAGGCTCTTGGTTGAACTTCGAACCAGCATGCAACAGAGAATCAAGATGCGGTAAAGATAGCCTGTATGTAATACAAATTCATATGAACATTACGGTTAGCTCTGTTTTGGTCATGAAAAATAGGCTAATTTGCACACCACGGCGAACAGAAAGATGCTCACCTTGATGTGCGTTCCAGATAATTCAGACGTGAAGAAGTTCAGTTGTAAAAAAATATATAATAATACAAATAAATCCAATGGATGACAGCGGATAGTCTTTCAACAATAGCTAATCCAGACTGTGACAATCTAGCGCTTCTCTGATATCCATATCAAACAAATAAGGCGAAACATTTGCGAAACTGGTTATTTAACACGAATTGAAGCAATGTCAAAAAGGAAAAAGCGCACGTTGTCAAATATACAATTTGATACAATGTAACTAAATTGGTTTTAAAGAGGTGGCATAAACCATGTTTTTTTTCATCAATTAGATTTATCATCCGACTCTCAACTATGACTAGCGTCTTTGACAGCTACACTATTTACTGAATTGCACAAGCGGTTAGGCTATTTAATTCGCTTTATGGTGACGTTTTGAACATGCAGTGTGCGCAGCCAGTCAGCTGTCGGGGGTGGGGTTACTGTCAAAATGATGTATATGTTTGTAGCTGCCCATTGTACATTCCTATTCTCATTAGATTGAACTAAACTATAACTGTTTTCAAATATGACAATCCTTTCCACAATTCATATGTGCAATTAAAACGCACATGGTGTCATGGACCACTTCCACTTCCATGCATGATTTAGTCTATTCAGAATCATACAAATGAGATATTTAATACACATTTGCATTTACTGTTAATTAAGAAAAGTTACGGGAGGATGTGGCAGTACATTTATTTGAATATAGACTAATATGGTTTAGGCTAAATTATGTATACCATAAATGAAGAATTGGGGGTTGGGGGTGAACAATAATGCCTGGAAAATATTATTTTTTCCAAATAAGACTGAATCTTAGTATTATAAGAGTAGCCAGCTCCTGCACATTGGGTCGAAGGGAGAGCCCTAGTCGTAACCCTAACCCTAGCTTCATGTCCACATCCCGGCTCAACCCTAACCCTAGCCATAACCCGAACCGTGACCATAAACATAACCTAGGGGCAGTGTTACAGCTGTTTCAGTTAACTTTTGCTTCGAGTTCTATTCAGAATAAAAATGTGCATTTATGAATTTAAGTATATTTCTGCACTGCTTCCTAAGTGCCAGTAGAGGACAGTGTTCTCTTGTGCTGTACATTTACATTTACATTTACATTTAAGTCATTTAGCAGACGCTCTTATCCAGAGCGACTTACAAATTGGAAGTAGGCCTACTGTCTCCTCATCACTGGGCACTGAACTGCTATATATATATACATATAGTACCAGTCAAAAGTTTGGACTCGACCAACTTATTCTATGGGTTTTCTTTATTTTTACTATTTTCTACATTGTAGAGTATTAGTGAAGACATCAAAACTATGAAGTAACACATATGGAATCATGTAGTGACAAAACAAGTGTTAAACAAATCTAAATATATTTTAGATTCTTCAAAGTAGCCACCCCTTGTCTTGATGACAGCTTTGCACACTCTTGGCATTCTCTCAAGGAGCCTCACCTGGAATGCTTTTCCAACATTCTTGAAGGAGTTCCCACATATGCTGAAAACTTGTTGGCTGCTTTTCCCTTCACTCTGCGGTCCAACTCATCCCAAACCATTTCAATTGGGTTGAGGTCGGGTGATTGTGGAGGCCAGGTCATCTGATGCTGCACTCCATCACTCTCCTTCTTGGTCAAATAGCCCTTACACAGCTTGGAGGTGTGTTGGGTCATTGTCCTGTTGAAAAACAAGTTATAGTCCCACTAAGCGCAAAACAGATGGGATGGTGTATCGCTGCAGAATGCTGTGGTAGCAATGCTGGTTGTGTGACTTGAATTCTAAATAAATCACTGACAATGTCACCAGCAATGCACCATTACACCTCCTCCTCCAAGCATCACAGTGAGAACCATACATGCAGAGATCATCCGTTGACCTACTCTTTGTCTCACAAAGACACGCCTGTTGAAACCAAAAATGTCAGACCAAAGGACAAATTTCCACCGGTCTAATGTCCATTGCTCGTGTTTCTTAGCCCAAGCAAGTCTCTTCTTCTTCTTGGTGTCATTTAGACGTGGTTTCTTTGCAGCAATTAGACCGTGAAGCCCTGAATCACGCAGTCTCCTCTGAACAGTTGATCTTGAGATGTGTCTGTTACTTGAACTCTGTGAAGCATTTATTTGGGCCGCAATTTCTGAGGCTAGTAACTATGGGTCTTCCTTTCCTGTGGCGGTCCTCATAAGAGCCAGTTTCATCGTAGCGCTTGATGATTTTTGCGACTGCACTTGAAGAAACTTTCAAAGTTCTTGAAATTTTCCAGATTGACTGACCTTCATGTCTTAAAGTAATGATGGACTGTCATTTCTCTTTGCTATTTGAGCTGTTCTTGCAATAATATGGACTTGGTCTTTTACCAAATAGGGCTATCTTCTGTATACCACCCTACCTTGTCTCAAACGCATTGAGAAGGAAAGAAATTATACAAATTAACATTTAACAAGGCACACAATTCATAGGCTAGGTTGTAGCAACAACAAAAAAAACACATGAGTATCATGTATGAGTATCATGTATGAGTATCATGTAGTAGCCTAAACCTATCGCTGTTACATTGAACTGGGTGAATGGAATATAAACTAAACAAGAAATGCAACATGCAAGAAAATGCAAATTAATTACTTAAAAATCATACAATGTGATTTTCTGGATTTTTGTTTTAGATTCCGTCTCTCACAGTTGAAGTGTTCCTATGATAAAAATTACAGACCTCTACATGCTTTGTAAGTAGGAAAACCTGCAAATCGGCAGTGTATCAAATACTTGTTCTCCCCACTGTATGTTAAAGGTTGGAATTCACCTTTAATATCTCTCAATCTGAGGTTGCTGGGGCTTTAAAGTAATGCTCAGACTTGAATTGTATGAATATGCATGACTTGATGCATTTGTTTACTGTGTTCTATTGTTTTGCACAGTTGAGAGTGCTTACAGAGGATGATAGAGCCATTGGAGAGAAGTTGATGTGGACCTGATGTGCGATGAGGAGGATAGCCTGCAAAACAGCAAATCGGTGTGGTTCGTCAAGCCACCTTACTTCTGGAGTGAGGTGTACTGCCCTTTGTCAAAAACTACAGTGCCGCTTAGAGAGTGAACCAAGATACTTGGCGAGCCACATCACACGGATCATGTCTGGGGAGATTTCGTCAAGGCAACCTAGATATAACAGACCACTCAACTCTTAACACTATAGGCCAACTCTCCCGGGGTCAAGCTGCGCTCTATTCTTTTGAAAACACTTTTGTTTTGAATAAACTCATTCATATTCCCCCATCTGGTGCCTACCTGTTTCCATCTGGTGCCTACCTGTTTCCATCTGGTGCCATCTGGTGCTTACCTGTTTCCATCTGGTACCATCTGGTTCCATCTGGTGCTTACCTGTGTCCATCTGGTGCCTACCTGTTTCCATCTGGTGCTTACCTGTTTCCATCTGGTCCCATCTGGTGCTTATCTGTTTCCATCTGGTGCCTACCTGTTTCCATCTGGAGCTTACCTGTTTCCATCTGGTGCCATCTGGTGCTTACCTGTTTCCATCTGGTGCCTACCTGTTTCCATCTGGTGCTTACCTGTTTCCACCTGGTGCCATCTGGTGCTTATCTGTTTCCATCTGGTGCCTACCTGTTTCCATATGGTGCCTACCTGTTTCCATCTGGAGCTTACCTGTTTCCATCTGGTGCCATCTGGTGCTTACCTGTTTCCATCTGGTGCCTACCTGTTTCCATCTGGTGCCATCTGGTGCTTACGTGTCCCAGGTCGAGCTTATGGGGTTTACTTTAGTTTCAGGCCCTGCTTAGCCTAAATGCAGATACTATTACCCACTTTCTCCTGCTCTACTGAAATGAATTATCATCCTTCAAGAAGTGATTAAGTGGATTTGTGATTAAGTGGAACAACAACATGTTCAGCGATAGTATAGCAATGTCGTGAGGTGCTGGAAAAACCTTGACAGTGGTGCTCAAATGTTATTTTTGAAAAGGTGTAGGAACCCTGATGTGTGATAATAATAAAATATGATTAAATAGTGCATTCATTCATATTTCACTGTGATTCATTCATTCAATAATGACTTGTGTTTTAATATACCAGTGACAACCACAAAGGCAAGCTATCAATGACTAATATTCAGTGGGGGGGCGAATAAGCATGCACAGCCTTGATCAAGGGCACGGTCATTTACTGACATTTATGGCAGAGATGTTGTGGGACATGGACTGAGATGTAATGCAACTGATGTCAAACGTGCGCTGGGATTTCAGAATGTGTCCTGGTCCATGGGTGGACGTGTGTGGTCGTTTCAGGGGATTTACTGAACCGTTTCCGGACATATACACGTCCGTGCACAATAGTGGTCTGTTATTGGAGATATACGGGAGGTGTGCAGGGCCGTACAAGACTGGACACTTGCCACAAATTTCCAGAAACGGTACGTTTTCGGACTTGTGCACCGGGGGGATTTCGAGATGTAAATGTGCCTTTAAATGCAGCGATGTATAGACATCCTTTACAGTTATATGGCTGGACAAGTTATCGACTCATGTTTAGAGAGTGACATTCCTCTCAGAGAAAATGTTTTGCTCAGAAAAAGGTGTTTGTAACTGTTGCTTATACGAAAGTTGTCTTCTGCATAGGATGCTATGGTTGTTTTTGGGAGTGTCTTCTGCATAGGATGCTATGGTTGTTTTTGGGAGTGTCTTCTGCATAGGATGCTATGGTTGTTTTTGGGAGTGTCTTCTGCTCTAGTAAATCTTCCACCCAGGCCCCCACTGCCACTTCCCAGAGGCCCTGTTGATTTCCGACATATTTCCTTTTCCTATGTCACAGCCATGCTGAAACTCACATTTCACTGTGAGGCTGGACAACACCTTCCAGTCTGGTGCCCAGGCCAATGTAAACTCCACCGCAGCAGGGGGCTACAGCCAAAATAATCACTTTCACAGGGGAGAGAATTGCATACACTCACCGCCTTCATGAGTAACTCTCCTTTCACCGGATGCTCTGCTTTCATATGTTTCAGTGTAAGTCAACTACAGTACATCACAAAGCTTTTGTTTAATGTGGACCGGACACTGTTGTTCTTTCACACAACCTCCTATAACCTCCTCCCCAGTCCTCATATTGCCATGGCTTTCACTGAAATACAAGAGCACCTCTTTGACAGCCGTTTTGTCAAACGTTGTCCTGGGACACATGCTTTAGTGTAGAATAAGTCTGAGGATGATAGTCTTTCCCTAAATTTACAACACCAAATAGCCCTACTATACAAACACTACAGACCATAGGCTTCGGGGAAACGTGGTACAGTCAGATGGGACACAGCCAATAGGAGTTATGTCTTTAGTGACGACAATGGCAGATAGTACTGCCGTCTCTATGGTGATGATGGAATGCCATGTGTGCTCTGTCGATTTGTCTGTCATTGGACCAGTGAACAAAATGCAAGGAGGTTGCATAGGCCTATAACAAACGAATTGTAGCCATATTCCCAGCCTTAACTCTAACCTAATGCCTGCCCTGGCCTTTTGGGGGCAATATTACACATTTTGCCACAGGCTGGAGAAATATTTGCAGTTTTGAAGCAAATTTCCTGCAAATCTACACATTTTGCCATGACTTATGCCGTGTTAAAGGAAAATTATATTGTCCCAAAATGTTTTGCATGTCAGCAATCAAGCTTTCAAGATATATACATTTCAAAATACAGAAGTACAGTCGGAATGATGCATTTTGTATCATATGAAGCAAAAGCAGCATCATATGAAGCAAAAGCAGCATCATATGAAGCAAAATGCATCATACCAGCTGTATTTCTGTATTTTGACTAAGATAATCAATGGGGGGCCCCTGGAGGTCAGGGCACCTAAGCACGTACCCTGTGTGCCCAGTCGGTAATTTGTTTAGATAGCTGGCTAGACTAATTTACCAATTTGAAAAATGTCAGCTGACATGGGCTAATTGAGTGACTGTCGGTGAATGACATAACAAAAGAAACATTTATGATGCACGACCAAATTTTGAAAGTGCACCTTGTAAATTATACTGTTTTAACTCTCAACAGTAAGTTGAGACCCCAACTGAATTCCTAAAATCTTGGTCGGGGACACCCTAATACCTGCGGGCCCCAAGTGGTCGCTTTAGTGGCTAGGGCCGGCCCTGCTCCAACCCTGTACTATATGCTTGATATGTCCAAACCTACATTTCTAAGTGGATTACATTGAGGATGTGGATAGGCGATACAATGAGATGTACTAAATACATTAAACAGTAGGCCCATGCTGTGATAACCTCAGTCGCCATTTAGACAACTAGCACACTAAGCCAGACAGACAGGTCTGTAAAGAGAGGTGGGATAGACAGGGGAGGAGGTCAGGGTGGGATATCTATCTATCTGTCTATCTAGACAGGGGGAGACATATGAGATGGGGAGGAGGACAGGGTGTGGAATTTGGGAGGCTGCTGTGATGTTTGTGACCCAGAGACCAGCCTGTACATTATGTTGAAGGATATGAGGGAACATAAACCTGGCTAGAGCACTGGCCGCGGCTTCACTGAGACCCAACTTGCCTCTTCCCCCCCCTGCTCTAACACCAAAACAACAGGCTGGCTTTCAGCACTGAACCCCTCTTTGGAGTTATGTACTCCTAGCCCTAAGGTACTTCATAAAGGTAAGTGCCAGACTTACAGTGCATTCGGAAAGTATTCAGACCCCTTCCAATATGTTTATCAATCTACACACAATACCCCATAATGACGAAAAACAGGTTTTTAGAAATGTTTGCAAAAACATAAATACCTTAACACAAGTATTCAGACCCTTTGCTATGAGACTCGTAATTGAGCTCAGGTGTATCCTGTTTCCATTGCTCATCCTTGAGATGTTTCTATAACTTGATTGGAGTCCACCTGTGGTAAATTCAATTGATTGGACATGATTTGGAAAGGCACACACCTGTCTATATAAAAGGTCCCACAGTTGACAGTGCATGTCAGAGCAAAAACCAAGCCATGATGTTGAAGGAATTGTTGAGGCACAGATCTAGGGAAGGGTACCAAAAATGTCTGCAGCATTGAAGGTCCCCAAGAACACAGTAAGTAGAAGTAGTTTGGAACCAGCAAAACTCTTCCTAAACTGAGCAATCACGGGAGAAGGATCGAGGGAAAGATGAAAGGAGCAAAGTACAGAGATCTTTGATGAAAACCTGCTCCAGACTGGGGAGAAGGTTCACCTTCCAACAGGACAACAACCCTAAGCACACAGTCAATACCACGCAGGAGTGGCTTTGGGACAAGTCTCAATGTCCTTGAGTGGCCAAGCCAGAGCCCGGACTTGAACCCGACCTGAAAAATAGCTGTGAAGCGACGCTCCCCATCCAACCTCAGAGCTTGAGAGGATCTGCCGAGAGGAATGGGAGACTCCCCAAATTCAGGTGTACCAAGCTTGTAGTGTCATATCCAAGAAGACTCAAGGCTGTAATCGCTGACAAAAGCACCTCAAAGTACTGAGTAAAGTTTTTTAATTGTCGTTATGGGGTATTGTGTGTAGATTAATGAGGAAAAAAAAGAATGTAATCAATTTTAGAGTAAGGCTGTAACGTAACAAAATTCTGGGTCTGAATACTTTCTGAATGCACTGTACCCCCTTCTGTGAGTCTTGCCCCAACTCAGGAGAGACTCGTTTGCCCTCCTTACAGCAGCATTCCAGACCAACCACCCTATGCTGTCATCTAAATCACCATCCACCTGATGCACCTCTCAGAGAAGCACAAGACAGAGCACGTGTTTAAGGTTTTATTTGATGTATCAGAGAATTATTGATAAGATTTCAAACAATATATAAATCTTAAATACATATAGTAAAATCTTCCCTCCAGTATAAGAAAGTCTCCATACTATGAGGCAATAAAAACACACCCCGGAAAATGAGGTGATCTGTATAAATTGCCACTCAACAAAGAGTGAAGTCTGTACACTATACTCTGCAATATGACAAACACACACATGTAAACACTCTGTTTTCTCACCCTTTCATTCTCTCTCACACACACAACATGTAACATACAGGTACAATCATTGATGACGTCCTGTCCTCATTCGACCATCAATGTATCAGACAAAACACTTCATCATACATGAATGTATGGGATTGCCCATGGTCATCGCTCATCACATCCTGACACATTCACTGGCCTCACTAATTCACACATTATGACAAAAAGTAATATGTCCCTCATATACATGCATACACGTTCCTTTCTCCCCCCACTGTGGTTATATAGAGGGACCTGACAATGTTAACAAATAAAAAATAATTAATAATAAAAAAGGTTGAAAAGCAGAGGATTCATTTACATATTTCACCCATAAGTCCAACATGACATCAAGAAAGTGACATCAGGACATCTATAGTCTGTTGTGCTCAGTGCTGTCCCTTCCTCCACCGGAACAGTTCAGTGGCTGGGTCATCAGCAGGGAAGGGGAACTGGACCTAGCCGCAGAGAGTTGCACCAAATAGCTACCCATCTCTCATGTTGGATAACTGGGGGCAATGTGTCAGGAAGCTTAAAGTGCAAGCAATAGTTCTGCCTGGATGGGGGGAGCGGCCACCTAGCTCTCACTCCCATAGTCTTGTGCTGGTGCAGGCGGGGAGAGGCTGCCAGCCACACTGATGTCCAGGAAGGGGCTGAAAGGCAGGGCTATCCGTGGGCAGAGGGCGTATGGAAGATGGGGAGAGACTAGCATGGCCTAGCCCTATCCAGTGTGTCGAGGCTGGGGTTGGGCATCCTCCTAATCCTGACTCAGTGCCTGAAGGTGTGGATGTCATTGTGTAGGCTGACAGAGGGCCTTGAGGGGGAGCCGTGAATGTGACAGCTCTTCTTGCAGCTGCAGCGCTGGATCCACATGACGTTGCGTGTGAAGCCCTCTCCGTCGGGACAGTGGAAGCGCAGGCGGACGGTGCGGGTCAGTGAAGGGGTGCAGCATCGTCTGTCCACACAGGAGCCGCAGCTGCGAGGTCGATAGTGCCGTGCTGTGTAGCAGCCAGCAAAGTTGATGCTGATTGGCTCCTGAGGGCGCACTGAACGCTGGCACTTCTTTCCCCTCTGGACAGTCAACAAACACATAGTTAACAAACACAGTTAGACAACTGAGCTACATAAACCATAATAAATAGTCATATTGCAAAGGTTCTCATCATCAAAAATGAAATATTAATATGTTCTATGTGCTCTACTTGTATGCTTCAAAATACCTTGATTGCTGGGGTAAGTCGCAGGTCACATTGGCGGACTTGACACAGTCGTGTCTCTCTGACAAGCTGGCAGTCTGCGTTGTTATTGGTCACCCGACTGGAGATGCCCATCCCACAGGTAGTGGAACATTCCGTCCAATCAGTGGTCTGCGGGAAGCATCTGGCGCTTAGCAACACCTGGGACTTGGGGAGGGGCACCACCTCTGAAAGGAGAGGACAGGGAATCATGAGAAACATACAGGGTTACAATTAAGAGAAACATACAGGGTTACAATTAAGAGAAACATACAGGGTTACAATTAAGAGAAACATACAGGGTTACAATTATGAGAAACATACAAGGTTCAGATTATGACCAAGATAGGATTATACCTGGATAGAGACTGTGGAGAATGAGACATTGGGATAGGTTGTTTACTGTACCTCTAAAGGTGACTCCAGTGCTGGCCTGATAGCGTGGCTGTTCCTGGAGCTGGTTGTTGATGTGGTTTGGGAGGGGTTGTGGGTTGGGCAGGGCTACCTGTGGAGGTTCCTCTGGGTCCTCACTGATGTGGTTGTTGTCGTCACAGACCCACTCCGCACAGCAACGGCCCAAGGGCCGTGCCAGCCTTGGCTGGGAGCAGCGCCAGTCGGGCAGGGACACCTGGTGGGGGCAGAGTGGCATGCAGCCCACCACCCCATCCATGCAGCTGCACTGGTGCTGGCAGCTGGGCTGGAAGTCCTCTCCATGCTGGTAGACACGCCCGCTGAACTCGCAGGACTGGCCCTTGGCCTCCGCTAGGGAGACACAGACACATTATCAGCACAGTGGACTTTATACCACTATGGCAGTGTTACAATGATGCTGAGCATTTATCTACTTGAATGATCACATGTTTACTATAATTTACTATAATTCTGAAATCCCCATACCCAGCTGCAACACCCATACTTCTGCATACTCCCATATTGGCCCAACCACCTCTCTCCTGCTGATGTTAGGGGTACTCCTGGTCCTTACCTCGGCACAGGCCTCTCTCTGGGTTTCCCCCAGCCCCCAGGTGGCAGTGCAGGCCCTTGATGTGGTCACAGGGCTGGCTGGGGCTGCAGTCCTGGTTGAACTGCCTGGCACACACCTTACAGCAGCCACAGGCGTCTGTCACCCAGCTAACGCCCACTGGGCACAATGGGGGTGATGGGCCACAAGAGCACTGGGCAGGACAGTCACTCTCCACCTGAGAAAGAGAGCAGTGTCAGTGTTACAGATGTTTTGGGGTCCGCACAGCAGCAGTAGGGTAGAGGTGCAGCCTCGTCTTTACTATGACTTGTAGTACTGTAGTACACTCTCTTACTGGAGTGTCTTTCTTCATTGTAAAAAAATACCAAAAAAAGTTCAATTATTTTGGTAAAATAATATTTTTTGAAAAACAGAAACACATCGTAAATAAAATAATGCAAAATATAGAGAGAAAGAGGGTGAAAAAAAAGAAGGGAAAAAAAGATGGCAGGCAGGTAAGTATGCATCTATGAAACTCACCATGACAGCAGCACTGGAGAGGAGAACGAACAGGGTAGAAACAGTCCTTCTCAAACTAACCAGAGAAAACATCCTGAAAGCGTACTTCCCAAAATTTCAATCAGAGGTCGTTAGATGGAGAATAGAAACCTGGTGGCTGTGACGATACACTGTCCAGAGCCTGCACGTGAGTCCAGAAGTCTGTTGATCTGTCAGTTTACCTATTCATTCATCTGAACCGATCCATGGTTCTGTGCGAGCGCACTAAAAGCTACACTAGTTTGGTGTTTCTTTGCTCTCCTACAGTGTCAGCTCAGCTCAGCTAGGGTTAGCTTCCCTTCATATAGAGCGAGATTCCCTCTGTGGTGCCTGTACTTATAGACACAGGCAGACCAGCCCCCTCCCCGTGACATCAGCTCTCCTCTTAAGGAGTAAGGGAAAGTGTATGGAGAGGGATTCAGTAGTGGAGTAGGAGAGAAAGAAATTGCACCGTTGCTACATTGCTATAATGAGAAAGCATGGTTATATATGAACACAGTACTGTAGGCACTTCAGTGCACTGACATCTTACTACTTATATGTCCCTAATGCTATTGATAAACTACAGGAATAGCTCATTGCTGGTAAATTCACAATAAGCAAAGCTAAGTGTGGAGTAACTTCAAATAGTATTTGATTTCTTTCAAATAGGTTGAGCATTTGATTAAGCCTGCCTGAAGTGCCAGATGGGTGGGGTTTGCACCTTCGGGACTATTCTATCAGTCCCATTGTGCCAGGCAAGCTCAATCAAGTGCAGCTAAAGTATTTGAATGAACACAAACGCTAATTGAACCCAGGTCTGCAGAGCTTTGGGATTCCCATACTGTGGAGTGACACTGTAGCTCCATTCCTGCATATGAGCATTGTTTGACAATGAGGATCACCTAAGCGAAGACCGATACTGGAAACAGAAAAACAAGTGCAGGTGTCATGGGAAAAATGAGTGGGGAATCCCGCTCTGGCGTAGAATCCACTTTAATAGGGGAAGTGGTTATGCAGATAGCTGAGAAAATCTGTGCGTACAACTCTTGAAACATTCTATTACCTGGCCGGGCTGGCCCCAGAAACCCCACTGAAACACACTGCCCAGGCCAGGACACGTATCCTCTGGTTCCCTCCATTTCTTTCCTAATGGCCACATTCAAGGACAAAAAAAAGTATCTTCTACAGGTTCCCATGTTCGGGAGGAAAAACTAAACATCGCCATTGTCATCCCAGAGGACTATAAAAAGTGTTTTGCTCGGGGGCAGGAAGGCCCTGCATTAGGCCTTGGCTCTCTCTGTTATGAAACACAGGAAACATAATTTAGCACATTTGATGAGGCCACTGAAAACCTGCAAAGCGAGAGAAAGGAGTGAGTGGGAATATATAGTCTCTCACACCACAGGAGAAGGCAAATAACATACATAGGACCTGTTTCTGTGGATCCTTGCTCTATTTGTCAGACCTGTCCTCACTTAACCCAGTTCACCTTCACAAAACAACAACGACAACACACCTTCATCTACGAAGGCAAATCCTAAAAAGCATCAAATAGGATATAAATAATAACAGTTTAGAATAACACGTGTATTTCTTTGAATACAAAAATCGCTTCAGAAATTCAACAATTGCGAGGAATGAAACAAAACGAAAAACCAAAGTTAAAAATCGCCATGGATATGTTGAGGCAGCAGCAATCTGTGTGTGTGTTAAGATCAGTGGGAGCAGGGGGAACCACGGAGAGCAGGTGTTGCTACCTGCCTGCCACTGATGTGGGGATGGAGGAGCACTTTAGAGAGAGGAGGAATGGAGAGAGAGAGAGAGAGAGAAGTGAGCCACACCGACACCCAGGCCACTGGGCTGAAACCACCAGGATTCTGGGAATGTTTGAGAGAGGGAGAGAGAGAGAGAGAGAGAACACCTTGTAGGGGAAGGAGGGGTGGGAGGATTAGGGCAGAAGTCTGGATTCCTGGCATTCCTGACCCACAAAGACAGGATGTGTGTGCTGGCCGTGGTGCATGGGACACTGACGAAAGGGGGGAGGGGGGCCTGTTTGGCAGCGTCCCCACCTGGCCCCCAGCCAGCAATTGTTTGTCAGCCAGACAAACATTTCCAAAAACAGGGGGGGGGGGGGGGTCAGGAGCCATGCCATCTACTCAGCCTAGTCTCAACCTACACCTCAGTTATCATACAAACCACCCACGATCTGAAGATTCACTCATATGACTGCACCCTGATCTGAAGATTCACTCATATGACTGCACCCTGATCTGAAGATTCACTCATATGACTGCACCCTGATCTGAAGATTCACTCATATGACTGCACCCTGATCTGTAGATTCACTCATATGACTGCACCCTGATCTGAAGATTCACTCATATGACTGCACCCTGATCTGAAGATTCACTCATATGACTGCACCCTGATCTGAAGATTCACTCATATGACTGCACCCTGATCTGCACCATCCCTGTTGTATGGCTGCAGTTAGCAGCTTCTCTCCTTTGGAGGCTTTTACAGCGGCTTTAGGTCTGGTCTACTCACAGTCTGAAGATAATGGTCTGTGGACATATTGATATTGTTGGCAACTCTGATGCCAGTAAGTACCCTGCATAGTGCCAAGAAAGGTCAGTGTTGATGGAACACTCCATCACTGGTGAAGAAGTGGGTAAACAGGAAGTCTATCTGCACAACTCTCAGGAAGAGTTGTTCTAGTCTAAACAGATCTGCCCTGAACACGTAAAGCAGTGTAACTGTGTGTGTGGGTGTGTGTGTTTCATATCATATAATAGCAAACAGACAATTGTATTGAAGTCAACTCCATCAGACTGGTTTACTGTAGCTATTCCCTTCACTAAAAGTCCATTTAAAAAATCATCTGACAAAATATGTGATTTGCGTTCTGAGTAACAGTATATGACAGTGGGAGCAGCCTCACATGTATTTGGGTAAACATATACATGTATGGAATCAGCTGTGTGTCAGTGGTGCACCCTAACCCAGCCCGTGATACAACCTCTATAGGTCAGGCCACTGGATTCCTCATACTAGTGTCCTAAAACCCTTGGCTGGTACACTCACACACTCAATCATAAGTAACCCTTAAAAGCGTCCCTTCCAAAAGTGCCTGCTTGTTTGCCAAATGCCCATAAATGTACATCTAGGAGAGAGAATACTAATTACACAACAAATAAATATGTTGCACTTCACACATTCCTTTAAGGCAGTTGAGCAAGACAGCTGTGAAAAGGATGATGTCATGGGCCCCGACCTTGTGGCGTATGGGTCCTCATGACTGGCGGAAGATGGCTCGGCTCCAAAACAACGACGCCGTAGAAGTGGCAGATGAAGCGGTCTTCTGGTCAGGCTCCGGAGACACCGCACCGCTCCCGAGCATACTACTCGCCAATGTCCAGTATCTTGACAACAAGGTTGATGAAATCCGAGCAAGGGTAGCATTCCAGACGTTCTTTGTTTCACAGAAACATGGCTCACTCGAGACACACTATCGGGGTCGGTACAGCCACCTGGTTTCTTCACGCATCTCGCAGACAGAAACAAGCATCTTTCTGGTAAGAAGAGGGGCGGGGGGGTATGCCTTATGATTAACGAGACATTTACATTTACATTTAAGTCATTTAGCAGACGCTCTTATCCAGAGCGACTTACAAATTTGTGCATTCACCTTATGACATCCAGTGGAGCAGCCACTTTACAATAGTGCATCTAAATCTTTTAAGGGGGTGAGAAGGATTACTTTATCCTATCCTAGGTATTCCTTAAAGAGGTGGGGTTTCAGGTGTCTCCGGAAGGTGGTGATTGACTCCGCTGTCCTGGCGTCGTGAGGGAGTTTGTTCCACCATTGGGGGGCCAGAGCAGCGAACAGTTTTGACTGGGCTGAGCGGGAACTGTACTTCCTCAGTGGTAGGGAGGCGAGCAGGCCAGAGGTGGATGAATGCAGTGCCCTTGTTTGGGTGTAGGGCCTGATCAGAGCCTGGAGGTACTGAGGTGCCGTTCCCCTCACAGCTCCGTAGGCAAGCACCATGGTCTTGTAGCGGATGCGAGCTTCAACTGGAAGCCAGTGGAGAGAGCGGAGGAGCGGGGTGACGTGAGAGAACTTGGGAAGGTTGAACACCAGACGGGCTGCGGCGTTCTGGATGAGTTGTAGGGGTTTAATGGCACAGGCAGGGAGCCCAGCCAACAGCGAGTTGCAGTAATCCAGACGGGAGATGACAAGTGCCTGGATTAGGACCTGCGCCGCTTCCTGTGTGAGGCAGGGTCGTACTCTGCGGATGTTGTAGAGCATGAACCTACAGGAACGGGCCACCGCCTTGATGTTAGTTGAGAACGACAGGGTGTTGTCCAGGATCACGCCAAGGTTCTTAGCGCTCTGGGAGGAGGACACAGTGGAGTTGTCAACCGTGATGGCGAGATCATGGAACGGGCAGTCCTTCCCCGGGAGGAAGAGCAGCTCCGTCTTGCCGAGGTTCAGCTTGAGGTGGTGATCCGTCATCCACACTGATATGTCTGCCAGACATGCAGAGATGCGATTCGCCACCTGGTCATCAGAAGGGGGAAAGGAGAAGATTAATTGTGTGTCGTCTGCATAGCAATGATAGGAGAGACCATGTGAGGTTATGACAGAGCCAAGTGACTTGGTGTATAGCGAGAATAGGAGAGGGCCTAGAACAGAGCCCTGGGGGACACCAGTGGTGAGAGCACGTGGTGAGGAGACGGATTCTCGCCACGCCACCTGGTAGGAGCGACCTGTCAGGTAGGACGCAATCCAAGCGTGGGCCGCGCCGGAGATGATGTGATCATAACAGCATACAGGAACTCAAGTCTGTTCACCCGACTTAGAATTCCTCACAATCAAATGTCGACCGCATTATCTACCAAGAGAATTCTCTTCGATTATAATCACAGCCGCATATATTCCCTCCCAAGGAGACACATTGATAGACAAATAAAGTTTGTTCAGGGCTATGTAAACTGGAAACCACATATATCCTGAGGCTGCATTCATTGTAGCTGGGGATTTTAACAAGGCTAATCTGAAAACAAGACTCCCTAAATTCTATCAGCATATCGATTGTGCTACCAGGGCTGGTAAAACCCTAGATCATTGTTATTCTAACTTCCGCGACGCATATAAGGCCCTCACCCGTCCTCCTTTCAGAAAAGCTGACCACGACTCTCTTTTGTTGCTCCCTGCCTATAGACAGAGACTAAAACTGGAAGCTCCCGCGCTCAGGTCTGTTCAACGCTGGTCTGACCAATCTGATTCCACGCTTCAAGATTGCTTCGATCACATGGATCGCATTGCGTCAAACAACAACATTAACGAATATGCTGATTCGGTGAGCGAGTTTATTAGCAAGTGCATCTGCGATGTCGTACGCACAGCAACTATTTAAACATTCCCAAACCAGAAACCGTGGATTGATGGCAGCATTCATGTGAAACAAAGCACAAACCACTGCTTTTAACCAGGGCAAGGTGACCGGAAACATGACCGAATACAAACAGTGTAGCTATTCCTTCCGCAAGGCAATCAAACAAGCTAAGCGTCAGTATAGAGACAGGGTAGAGTTGCAATTCAACGGCTCAGACACAAGAGGTATGTGGCAGGGTCTACAGTCAATCACGGATTACAAAAAGAAAACCAGCCCCGTTACGGACCAGGATTTCTTGCTCCCAGACAGACTAAACAACTTCTTTGCTCGCTTTAAGGACGATAAAGTGCCACTGACACGGCCCGCTACCAAAACCTGCGGACTCTCCTTCACTGCAGCCGACGTGAGTAAAACATTTAAACGTGTTAACCCTCGCAAGGCTGCAGGCCCAGACGGCATCCCCAGCCGCATCCTCAAGGCATGCGCAGACCAACTGGCTGGTGTGTTTACAGACATATTCAATCTATCCTTATCCCATGCTGCTGTTCCCACATGCTTCAAGAGGACCACCATTGTTCCTGTTCCCAGGAAAGCTAAGGAAACTGAGCTAAATGACTACCGCCCCGTAGCACTCACTTCCGTCATCATGAAGTGCTTTGAGAGACTAGTCAAGGACCATATCACCTCCACCCTACCTGACACCCTAGACCCACTTCAATTTGCTTACCGCCCCAATAGGTCCACAGATGATGCAATCGCAACTACACTGCCCTAACCTATCTGGACAAGAGGAATACCTATGTAAGAATGCTGTTCATCGACTACAGCTCAGCATTTAACACCATAGTACCCTCCAAACTCGTCATCAAGCTCAAGACCCTGGGTCTCAACCCCGCCCTGTGCAACTGGGTACTGGACTTCCTGACGGGTCGCCCCCAGGTGGTGAGGGTAGGTAACAACATCTCCACCCCGCTGATCCTCAACACTGGGACCCCACAAGGGTGCGTTCTGAGCCCTCTCCTGTACTCCCTGTTCACCCACGACTGCGTGGCCATGCATGCCTCCAACTTAATCATCAAGTTTGCAGACGACACTACAGTGGTAGGCTTGATTACCAACAACGAAGAGATGGCCTACAGGGAGGAGGTGAGGGACCTCGGAGTGTGGTGTCAGGAAAATAACCTCACACTCAATGTCAACAAAACAAAAGGTGATGATCGTAGACTTCAGAGGGATCACCCCCCTATCCACATCGACGGGACAGTAGTGGAGAGGGTAGTAAGTTAAGTTCCTTGGCATACACATCACGGACAAACTTAATTGGTCCACCCACACAGACAGCGTGGTGAAGAAGGTGCAGCAGCGCCTCTTCAACCTCAGGAGGCTGAAGAAATTTGGCTTGTCAACAAAAGCACACAAACTTTTACAGATGCACAATCGAGAGCATCCTGTTGGGCTGTATCACCACCTGGTACGGCAACTGCTCCACCCACAATCGTAAGGCTCTCCAGAGGGTAGTGAGGTCTGCACAACGCATCACCGGGGGCAAACTACCTGCCCTCCAGGACACCTACACCACCCGATGTCACAGGAAGACCATAAAGATCATCAAGGACAACAACCACCCGAGCCACTGCCTGTTCACCCCACTATCATCCAGAAGGCAAGGTCAGTACAGGTGCATCAAAGCAGGGACCGAGAGACTGAAAAATAGTTTATATCTTGAGGCCATCAGACTGTTAAACAGCCACCACTAACATTGAGTGGCTGCTGCCAACATACTGACTCAACTCCAGCCACTTTAATAATGGAAAATGTATGTAAAAAATGTATCACTAGCCACTTTAAACAATGCCACTTAATATAATGTTTACATACCCTACATTACTCATCTCATATGTATATACTGTACTCGACAACATCTACTGCATCTTGACTATGCCGTTCTGTACCATCACTCATTCATATATCTTTATGTACATATTCTTCATCCCTTTACACTTGTGTGTATAAGGTAGTTGTTGTGAAATTGTTAGGTTAGATTACTCGTTGGTTATTACTGCATTGTCGGAACTAGAAGCACAAACAATTCGCTACACTCGCATTAACATCTGCTAACCATGTGTACGTGACAAATACATTTTTATTTGAATCTTCCCTCCAGTAGAGCAGGTAGCCTAGTGGTTAAGAGCATTGGGACAGTAACCGAAAGGTCACTCGTTCAAATACCCCAAAAATCTGTCAATGTGCCCTTGAGCAAGGCACTTAACCCTAATTGCTCCTGTAAGTCACTCTAGATAAGAGCATCTGCTAAATGACTCAAATGTAAATGCACGCTCCTCCATGAGGCCCCAGAGAAGAGCCTGATAAGTAGACCCGTGCTAGCCGAATGCAAGTGTGGCTGTCCTGCACCCATTAAGACACAAATGGGTCTCATTTAACCTGGCGGCTGCCCAAGCAGGAGCGCAGAGGGAACCTGTAGTCTGTGCATTCCTTCACCCAGCCTAATAGGAGTGATGAAAGCAGCCAGAGACCCCATGGGCAGAGCTCTCCACAGCACTAACCTGTCCATTGTGTGGCTGACTGAAATGAACAGGTATGCTACAGTCAGATACAGAGAGAAAGACACCCCCCTCCCCCTTCTCTAAGAGAAGAGAGGTATGCATGCCCAGTGTAATCAGTCGGCCCATGCTGTAAGCCGAAACTACTGCGGAGTCAACTGTTATTGTGAAGCACACCCACCTACAAGGTTATGAGTTGTGGAGTACTTGCATGACAGCCAGGGACCTTACAAACGCAATGCATAGAAAATGAAATAGAATCCCAGGACAAGACTACTAGACTGTGACAAGGGATTGATTATAATCCATTTACTGTAATAATGTTCGAATCCAGACCACCTATACAGTCCATTTCAAAATGAATCTTCTCTTTTACTGGAGCCTACCTAATCAACTGTGGCGACTAGATTACGAACATTCACAAAATACTTCTCAGAATTCAAAGCTCAAATTAAATCAGACAAACAGTTGGGCCACAGCAACCACAGCTACGGAGGTTTCCTAAGCTGCACACTGCCTATTAAGTCAAATAAAATCAAATGTTATTCATCACATGCTTAGTAAACAACAAGTGTAGACTAACAGTGAAATGCTGACTTATGAGCACTCCCCAAAAATGCAGATAGAGAAATATTAGAAAAGTAATAACACAGAATAGTGAAAGTGATAATACACAATGAGTAACAATAATTGGCTATATAAAAGTGCCTTCGATTAGTATTCAGACCCCTCAACGTTTTCCACATTTTGTTACGTTATAGCCTTATTCCAAAATGGATTCAATAAAAACATTTCCTCAGCAATCTACACACAATACCCCATAATGACTGCCCTCACCCCACATGCATAATGGCAAATTTATATGTTTTTTTAAACAGAAATACCTTATCTACATAAGTAACGTACGCACTACCCTCTGTAGCACCTTGCGGTCGGATGCCAAGCAGTTGCCATATCAAGTGGTGACGCAGCCAGTCAAGATGATCTCAATGGTGCAGCTGTAGAACTATGAGGATCTGAGGGACCATGCAACATATTCTGAGGTGTGTGTGTGGTGTGTGTGTGGACCATGATAGATCCTTAGTGATGTGGACAGTGAGGAACAGGAAGCTATCGACCCGCTCTGCTACAGCCCAGTCGATGTGAATGGGGGCGTGCTCGGCCCTCTGTTTTCTGTAGTCCACAATCAACTCCTTCGTCTTGCTGACGTTGAGGGAGAGGTTGTCCTGGCACCACAATGCCATGTGCCTTACCTCCTCCCTGTAGTCTGTCTCATCGTCGGTGATCAGACCAACCACCGTCGTGTCGTCAGCAAACGTAATGATGGTGTCGGAGTCGTGCGCAGCCACGCAGTCATGGGTGAACAGGGAGTACAGGAGGGGACAAAGTACGCAGTGCTGAGAGGAGCCCGTGTTGAGGGTCAGCTTGGCGGATGTGTTGTTGCCTACCCTCACCACCTAGGGGCGGCGTGTCAGGATGTCCAGGATCCAGTTGCAGAGGGAGATGTTCACTCTCAGGGTCCATGGCTTAGTGATGAGCTTGGAGAGCACTATGGTCTGGAACAGTGAGCTGTAATCAATAAACATTGTTCTCACATAGGTGTTGCTCTTGTTCAGGTGGGAGAGGGCAGTGTGGAGTGCAAAATAAATTGCATCATCTGTGTATCTGTTGGGGAGGTATGCGAATTGGAGTGGGTCCAGGGTAACTGGGATGATGGTGTTGATGTGAGCCATGACCAGCCTTTCAAAGCATTACATGGCTACAGATGTGAGTGCTAAGGGCCAATAGTCATTTAGGCAGGTTACCTTAGTGTTCTTAGGCCCAGGGACTATGGTGGTCTGATGGAAACATGTAGGTATTAAAGAGTGGGTCAGGGAGAGGTTGAAAATGTCAGCGCATGCTCTGAGTACGTGTCCTGGCTATCTGTCTGTCCGACCTTGTGAATGTTAAGCTGTTTAAAGGTCTTACATCAGCTACAAAGAGTGTGATCACACAGTCGTCCGGAACAGCTGGTGCTCTCATGCATGGTTCAGTGTGGCTTGCTTCGAAATGAGCATGAAGGTATTTCGCTCGTCTGGTAGGTTCGGTTCACTGGACAGCACGTGGCTGGGTTTCTCTTTGTAATCCGCAATAGTTTGCCAGCCCTGCCACATCCGATGAGCATCAGAGCCGGCGTAGTAGTATTCTATCTTAGTCCTGTATTGACGCTTTGCCTGTTTGATGTAAGCGTCCGGATTAGTGTCCCGCTCCTTGAAAGCGGCAGCTCTAGCCTTTAGCTCAGTGTGGATGTTGTCTGTAATCTATGGCTTCTGGTTGGGATATGTCCGTACGGTCACTGTGGGGATGACGTTGTCAATGCACTTATTAATAAAGTTGATAAAGTTATGGTCAGATTGGCCAAATGGAGGGCGAAGTTGAACTTTGTATACGAATCTGTGTGTGGCGTAAAAGTGATAGTTGCACAGGTGACATGCTGGTATTAGGAAAAACAGATTTCAGTTTCCCTGAATTAAAATCACCGGCCACTAGGTGCGGCACCTCTGGATGAGTATTTTCTTGTTTGCTAATGGCTCTATACAGCTCGTTGCGTGAGTCCTTACTGCCAGCATCGGTTTGTGGTGTTAAATAGACAGCTACGAAAACTCTCTCAGTAAATAGTATGGTCTACAGCAGGGGTATTCAACTCTTACCATACGAGGTCCGGAGCCTGCTGGTTTTCTGTCCAACCTAATAATGAACTGTACACACCTGGTGTCCCAGGTCTAATTCAGTCCCTGATTAGAGGGGAACAATTAAAAAATATATTGGAACTGGCTTTGAGGTCCATAGTTGAATTTGAGGGGTCTACAGCTTATCAGGAGGTATTCTATCCCAGGCGAGAAGAACCTCGAGACTTCCTTAATATTAGAGATTGCGTAGCAGTTGTTGTGAACAAAGACACAAACACCTCCCCCTTGAGCTTACCCGAAGCTGCCGTTCAACCCTGCCAATGCATAGAAAAACCAGCTTGATGTATATTGTCCATGTCCAAGCCACGACTCAGAGAAACATAGGATATTACAGTTCTTCAGGTCCTGTTGATAGGATAATCTCGAACAGAGCTCGTCCAATTTGTTCTCCAGTGATTGTACGTTCACCAATAGAACGGAGGGTAGTGGCGGATCAGGGTGCATGCACATCAGCCTCTCTTAGGTCGTCTCTTCCTTTTCCGAGTCACAGGGATTAGGGCCTGGTTCTGGGGTGAGCAGTATGTCCTCCACCACCGACTCGTTGAAGTAGAAATCTTCCAAATCGAGGTTAGTGATCGCTGATGTCCAGTTACAAATCAGCGCAAAATTGGACAGAAGCCCGTAAAACTGCAGCTATCCATTGCGGCGCCATTCTACCACTAAAATGAATGGTGTATTAAACCAAGTACACAAAAAAATATACAAACTTGCATTGCAAAGAGACTTTAGTGTATCCTGTTAGTGGGGGGTTATGAGGGGGAGGGCTGTGTGGCACCATTATACAGTAGTGCCTGTGATTCAGAGGGGGAAATGTTATCGCAGAAAGCTGTAAACAGAGTTTCAGGATTATCCAACAGGGAGGGTGACACAAACACATAATGTGACTGACTAGGCCACTAGGCTAAATTCAAGCCAATAAAGTGTAGCCCACCATACACTTGATCTACAAGAAATCTAGAGCTTATGATGAAACAGCCAAGTATGTCCAGGTAAGGGAGGCAGACCTACTGGATATTCACACTCAACTACCACAGTTCAGAGCATTAAGCATTCATTTCCTTAGTAGCTAGATCATCAGTTTATTCAGAAGCTTGCAGCAGGCACTAATACCCACTAACACATTATGCAGTGTTATGCCACCTAAAATGAGGCCAGTTTGTTTGCTCTGACATTCAACTTCATTCCTAATCTAAGGCTTCTTTATACCCTGGTGAGGTCTCATGAATAAAATCATACAGGAACTTTACGTTATGAAAAAATACCAGTTTCATAAAAATAAAAAAAATCTCATCTAAACAACAGTGTATAAGCAACAGAAAGAGGCCTTTCCCTGATAGGAGATTCTCTGGGGTAAGGCAGTAAGAGAGGAACCTGTTGAAGACATGCTGTAACTTCATGTAGTAGTATTTGCTTTAAAAACCTTTACTTATACACAGAGAAGTAAGGAAAAGCTGGCATCAGACAGGTTGGGTTCAGTCAGTTCTTTCCTGAACTCAGCTTTGTTATAGTAAGAGTCAGAACTTAATAAGTACTGTTAATGTGAGGGCTTCATAGGAGCACCGGGCAGAGCAGCAGGAAACCTCTCCTGGGCATCTGCTCCACTAGCGGTAGGAGAGCTAGCCTAACCTCCTGCACCCAACACTGGCCTTAACACCCTCTCCTACATTACCAACCACTGACTGACTGCTGCTGCTGTCATAATTAAACCAAGGACAAGGAGCGGAAATGAGCACAGCTGGAGAGTTTGAGTCTAGGGGGCACCATCAACTATTCCATAAACAAACTGACTGAACAATAGCCCTAGCCTTGTGATGTGTTCCAACCCCAGGCCCACTTCTTTCAGTTGTCATTGCCAATGTACAGCGCCTTTGGAAAGTATTCAGATCCCTTGACTGTTTCCACATTTTGTTACGTTACAGCCTTATTCTAAAATGGATTAAATAATAATAAATATACACACACACACACATACAATACCCCATAATGACAAAGCGAAACCAGGTTTAAAAAACAAACAGAAATACCTTATTTACCTAAGTATTCAGACCCTTTGCTGTGAGACTAGAAATAGAACTCGGGTGCAACAACCCAATGGTCACTCTGACAGAGCTCCATAGTTCCTCTGTGGAGATGAGAGAACCTTCCAGAAGGACAACCATCTCTGCAGCACTCTACCAATCAGGCCTTTATGGTAGAATGGCCAGATGGAAGCCCCTCTTCAGTAAAAGGCACATGACAGCCCACTTGGAATTTGCCAAAAGGCACCTAAAGGGCTCTCAAGACCATGAGAAACAAGATTCTCTGGTCTGATGAAACCAAGATTGAACTATTTGGCCTGAATGCCAAGCGTCACGTCTGGAGGAAACCTGGCACCATCCCTACAGTGAAGCATGGTGGTGGCAGCATCATTCTGTGGGGATGTTTTTCAGCAGCAGGGACACTAATCAAGATCTAGGGAAAGATGAACAGAGCAAAGTACAGAGAGTTCCTTGATGAAAACCTGCTCCAGAGCGCT
The DNA here is from genome assembly GCF_034236695.1 of Oncorhynchus nerka. NCBI lineage: Eukaryota > Metazoa > Chordata > Actinopteri > Salmoniformes > Salmonidae > Oncorhynchus > Oncorhynchus nerka. Next base: position 64,808,400 of record NC_088408.1, on the reverse strand, counting down.
CAGGACCTCAGACTTAGGCAAAGGTTCACCTTCCAACAGAACAACAACCCTAAGCACACTGCCAAGACAACGCAGAAGTGGCTTTGGGACAAGTCTCTGAATGTCCTTGAGTGGCCCAGCCAGAGCCCAGACTTGAACCCGATCGAGCATCTCGAGAGACCTGAAAATAGCTGTGCAGCAACGCTCCCCATCTAACCTGACAGAGCTTGAGAGGATCTGCAGAGGAGAATGGGAGAAACTCCCCAAATACAGGTGTGCTAAGCTTGTAGCAACATACCCAAGAAACCCCTAGGCTGTAATCGCTGCCAAAGTACTGAGTAAAGGTTCTGAATACTTATGTAAATGTTATATATAGGAAACATTTCTAAAAAAAACATTTTTGCTTTGTTATTATGGGGTATTGTGTGTAGATTGATGAAGGAAGAAAACAATTGAATCAATTTTAGAATACAGGCTGTAAGGTAACAAAATGTGGAAAAAGTCAAGGGGCCTGAATACTTTCCAAATGCACTGTATTTGGGCCGCTGGATAGACTGACAGAGCTCACAAAACATGTGGCCCACTGTTGATCAAAACGGAACCAAATTGTGACTTTCCTGAATAACTACAGCTTCCTCAATGACCTGGTGCCCTCTCATAACCACAAAGGTGGACTCCAAATCAAATATTATTAGTCGCATACATATATTTATTTTCTTTTTTTAAGGGGTGGATCAGCTTACTATTGCGGAAAGCTTGTTGCTTCCATCAATGGAATTGTCTGCATCATTTCCAATCCTCCATATATTTTGGTGGGTAAATATATACACTGCTCAGAAAAATAAAGGGAACACTTAAACAACACAATGTAACTCCAAGTCATTCACACTTCTGTGAAATCAAACTGTCCACTTAGGAAGCAACACTGATTGACAATACATTTCACATGCTGTTGTGCAAATGGAATAGACAACAGGTGGAAATTATAGGCAATTAGCAAGACACCCCCAATAAAGGAGTGGTTCTGCAGGTGGTGACCACAGACCACTTCTCAGTTCCTATGCTTCCTGGCTGATGTTTTGGTCACTTTTGAATGCTGGCAGTGCTTTCACTCTGGTGGTAGCATGAGACGGAGTCTACAACCCACACAAGTGGCTCAGGTAGTGCAGCTCATCCAGGATGGGACATCAATGCGAGGTTTGCTGTGTCTGTCAGCGTAGTGTCCAGAGCATGGAGGCGCTACCAGGAGACAGACCAGTACATCAGGAGACGTGGAGGAGGCCGTAGGAGGGCAACAACCCAGCAGCAGGTCCGCTACCTCCACCTTTGTGCAAGGAGGAGCAGGAGGAGCACTGCCAGAGCCCTGCAAAATGACCTCCAGCAGGCCCCAAATGTGTATGTGTCTGCTCAAACGGTCAGAAACAGATGCCATGAGGGTGGTATGAGGGCCCGACGTCCACAGGTAGGCGTTGGGCTTACAGCCCAACACCGTGCAGGGCGTTTGGCATTTGCCAGAGAACACCAAGATTGGCAAATTCGCCACTGGCGCCCTGTGCTCTTCACAGATGAAAGCAGGTTCACACTGAGCACATGTGACAAACGTGACAGTCTGGAGACACCGTGAAGAACGTTCTGCTGCCTGCAACATCCTCCAGCATTGCCGGTTTGGCGGTGGGTCAGTCATGGTGTGGGGTGGCATTTCTTTGCGGGACCTCACAGCCCTCCATGTGCTCGCCAGAGGTAGCCTGACTGCCATTTGGTACCGAGATGAGATCCTCAGACCCCTTGTGAGACCATATGCTGGTGCGGTTGGCCCTGGGTTCCTCCTAATGCAAGACAATGCTAGACCTCATGTGACTGGAGTGTGTCAGCAGTTCCTGCAAGAGGAAGGCATTGATGCTATGGACTGGCCCGCCCGTTCCCCAGACCTGAATCCAATTGAGCACATCTGGGATATCATGTCTCGCTCCATCCACCAACGCCACGTTGCACCACAGACTGTCCAGGAGTTGGCAGATGCTTTAGTCCAGGTCTGGGAGGAGATCCCTCAAGAGACCATCCGCCACCTCATCAGGAGCATGCCCAGGCGTTGTAGGGAGGTCATACAGGCACGTGGAGGCCACACACACTACTGAGCCTCATTTTGACTTGTTTTAAGAACATTACATCAAAGTTGGATCAGCCTGTAGTGTGACTCCAAATCCAGACCTCCATGGGTTGATACATTTGATTTCCATTGATAATTTTTGTGTGATTTTGTTGTCAGCACATTCAACTATGTAAAGAAAAAAAGTATGTGTTCCTTTATTTTTTTGAGCAGTGTATATCCATATATAAATGCATACATATACACATACCTATATAGACATACTTTTTTTAGAATATACCTTTATTATTCCCCGCAAACCCTACCACCCTTCCCCCAATTGGAGTAAACTAATAAACAATAGCACTTAGGCCTCTACCTTCAGTTTATACATCTTATACACATTTTACAGACAATCTATTTTACAATAGTTATATTTTGTTTGTTTTTAGTCCTTCCTCTATTTCTGATGTCCATCCAGTTTGATTTATATTTGTAACTGTGCTATTTCACAAAAGTTCTGAACCTTTATACATTTTACAGACCCTGTATGTTTACATTGGTTATCTTGTTATTAGTCCCATCCTTCATCTCCATTCAACCCCTCCCATCTATCTAGCAACACCATCCATTTTGGATTTCTATTTGCCATATATTTTTCAAGCTTGAGAAAAGTACTGAACCTTTCTATTCTCATAGCTTCTACAGATTGTAAATAAAAAAGAAAAATGTTTGCTAAAATAATTATAATATTATTGATTGATTGACTATGGCTTTTCAAATCACCCAGTATTGCTATCTGCAGCGTTAGTTCTAGGCAAATGTTGCAATTCTTCAGCCATTCCTGGACCTGTGACCAAAAACGAGCTACATATGAACAATACCAAAATAAAATTATCGAATGACTTTGCCTCCTCACAGCAAAATCTGCAGAGCTGGGAAGATTGTATCCCCCATATATATAACATTCTATTGGTTGCAAGAATAGTGTATAGTAATTTAAACTGAAAAATTCAAAGTTTTGAATCCAGCGTTGTTTTGTGTATCAATTCATGAAGCAAGTGCCATGGAATGGGTACATCGAAAATCTCTTCCCAACTATTTTGCCATTTATATGGCACAGCTGTCAGTTTGTTGGTCCGTAAATGAAATTGGTATATGTTTTCATTTATCACACTGTAACCATTTAGGTTCTTTAATACAGGGCCGACATACAAGTTCCTTACTTTTTTCCCCTTCTACTTGCCTCTTCCATTTTTGTGGTAATGCTGCAATTAGTTGGTTGTAATTTTGGGTAAAGCAGACATTTCCATATGTCTATGTTAGCTGCATGTGTGACATAACTCCACCAGTCCTATTTATGATATCATTCACTACAAGTATACTTTTTTTTTTTTTCTTTGATTTTTTTTTTTTTTTTTTTTATCAATTAGTATATTTGGTTTAACCATATATGTTGTATTATTTGTTCGGTCTTTTCAGGTGGATTAAACTGAAATTGCAACCAACTTTCTAAAGCTTGTTTAAAAGAAATGACAGTATTTTGGAGATTATTTCCTTTTCAAACATTCGAAAGTGAGCAGGTGTAATCTGAATAAAGGCAATTCTTGAACATAGGAAGAGCCATTCCTACCAATTTACTAGAAAAACAGTTTGGATTTAAGTATAATTTTTGTATGACTGATGCCTTTAGTGAGAGGTCTAATGCTTTAATATTTTCTGTCCTCCGAATTCATATTCGTTATATAAATAGGCACTTTTCATTTTGTCTGGCTTACCATTCCAAATAAAAATGAATCTTTTTTGTTCATATAATTTAAAAAGCAGGTCACTAGGTGTAGGCAAAACCATAAGCAAATAGGTAAACTGTGATATGACTAAAGAGTTAATCAGGGTTTTTTTTCAACAAATAGACAGGTATTTTCCTTTTCATGGTAGCAAGATCTGATCTATTTTTGCTAACTTTCTATAAAAATGTATTTAAAGTGAGATCATTTCTTTCTTTTGGGATTTGTATACAGAATATGTCCACATCTGTCAGATCATTTAATTGGTAAACTACACGGTAATGTAAAATTTGCATTTTTTTGTGATCCAATACGTAATATTTCACTTATCATAATTTGGATTTAATCCAGAGAGGATAGCAAAAGTATCTAGATCCTCTATGAGGCCGTGGAGAGATTATAATTGTGGTTTTAAAAGAAAACATGAATCATCAGGGTACAATGACAATTTAGTTTTTAAGCCACGGATTTCTAATCCCTTAATATTATTGTTTGATCAAATTAACAGCTAACATTTCCATGGAAATAATAAATAGATATGCCGATAGTAGACAACCTTGTTTTACTCCTCTAGATAGTTTAAAGCTTTCTGAGATGTAGCCATTATTTACTATTTTACACCTAGGGTTACTATACATAACTTTAACCCATTTTATAAAGAGATTCCCCAAAATTGAAATATTCAAGGCATTTATATAAAAACTCCAGTCGTACTTTATCAAAAGCCTTTTCAAAATCAGCTATGAAAACCAGGCCTGGTGTCCCCAATATTTCATAGTATTATATTGTTTCCAGTACTTCTCTTATATTATCTCCAATGTTTCGTCCATGTAAAAAACCTGTCTGATTAGGATGAATAATATCTGACAATACTTTTTAAATTCTATGCGCCAAGCATTTTGCATCACAACACAAGAGGTCTCCAATTTTTTTTAATGGACTGGATCTTTATATATACACCACTTGGGTCCTGTTTCAATAATAATGATATCAGACCCACTTGTTGGTGTCTGATAATCTACCATTTATATAGGAGTGGTTAAAACATGCTAATAATGGTCCTCTGAGTAGATCAAAAAAAGTTGTGTATACTTCCACTGGTATCCCATCCAGCCCTGGAGTTTTCCCAGCCATAAAGACTTTAATTGCATTAACAAGTTCCTCCTCTGTAATTTGGCCTTCAGATGAGTCTTTCTGTACAGATGTTAATTTTACATTATATTATTATTATTATTATTAGGAAAAAAATCCATTACAATTAGTTTCAGTCAGTGGAGATGGAGGAAACAAACGAAAACATATTCTTAAAGTACTTTACTTCCTCTTTCAAAATATCATTCGGTGAATCATGCGTGACTCCATCATTCGTAACAAGGACAGAATCATTTATAACTGACAAATTTGAATGTATCATCTAGTAGGCTTTGATTCAATTTCCAATATCCTCGCCCACGTGGAAATTCTGTACGAGTAATACATATGCCAATTATGTGATGATCCGACCACATTCTGTCCCCTATGAACACTTTTTAAACTTTTGGGGCCAGAGAGAATGGCATAAGAAAGTAGTCAAGATGACTAGCTTGATTAAGCCTACGCCATGTATAGCTCACTAGGTCAGGGTATTTAAGTCTCCATATGTCCACTAATTCCAACATATCCATGACATTCATGATTTCCTTAAGTGCCTGAGGGTGATAGTTTGTACTGTGATTTCCTTTCCGGTCCATAGAGGTATTTAAGACAGTATTAAAATCTCCCACCCTAATAATAGGGTATAGTGTTGCTTGTAGAGTTAATACATATTTTCCAAGAAGCTTGGATCATCATTATTTGGAATGTATAGATCAATAAGCCATATCTGTTTATTGTCCAATAACATATTTAAAATAATCCATCTACCTTGACGATCTGTTTGGACAATTTGCACATTTGGATCAAAATGACTGTTAATTAAAACCATCACCCCTTTTGAATGTCTTTGTCCACGGGATAAATATATTTCACGCCCCCAGTCCTTTTTCCACAAAACTTCATCTAAAATGGTTGAGTTTCCTGTAAACAATAGATATTATATTCCTTCTCTTTTAGCCAGGTAAATACTGATAATCTTTTCTTATTATCTGCTAAGCCATTACAGTTGTAACTGGCTATACTTATTTCACCACTTACCAGAATAACCTTCAATTCTATTTATCAAAATATATGTTTGTAAACATACCATTAAAAAGTAACATGATGATTGAGTGTCTATAGAGATGTACCATGATATTTGCATTGCTACCAAGTAAACCTCCAATTGGTCCCCCCTATTCCACCCGCTAAAAGCCCTCCATCCCGAGTTGGGTTGTCATCCCAATGCCCGGCAGACCACCCCCGACCCTCCGTATCCCATAGCCCTGAAAAGACCGGGATCCATCCTTCGAAAAGAGCACACAGTGCCATTTACAGAACAGAAGTAGATCAACCGCCAAATGCATTTCCATTGCCCTCGCCTCCATATGTATTACATATAGCAACAAAAAATATTTTTTAAATTCTGTTTCTTAATTTCCATAATTAGCTATTACATTTGTAGTAATGTAGGCAATTTATGCAAAGGATTTCTTACGTCTCACCATTCTCGCCATTACCAAAATGACATTATTGCAAGCAATTATTATATTAGCAAACAATTATTGTGAATCATCCTATATTGTCACTAACATCTTTTACTCCTTCGCAACAGTTGTGGGATACGCACATACACACTCAACCCTTTCCCCCCACACAACCATAGGCTCACATTCTCAACAGTTTCACCATCCCAGAGCCCAACTTAAGAAAGGTCTTTATTTTTCAAATGCATATACAGTTGCAGCTGTATGAGAAGGCCTGCAGGACCGTGCAAAAAAACAAAATGAGCAGAAATTGAGAGATTTTATGAACCATTGTCACATCCTAGATGGAGGTCAAATGTACACCTTTTCCCTGAAACACCCACAACACAGTCCCCCGTATTGACCATATTCCCAAGCATCTCCATGCAGTCAGACTTGATTTTGTGCCACAATAATATACCCCCTCTCTGAATGTCTGAGTGTGACCCCCTCCCCATGGGTTACTGCAGCTAGTGTTGCCAGCACTACCACTGCCTGGGTGGGGGCACCCCACCGGCTAGGTACAAGGTCGTCAAGGTTCTCATTAGTAGCTTTGAGAATTTCCTTGATAGAATGCTCTCCCTTTAGGGGGCTTGGCAGGACAAACCCTGCCAGGCAGGCTCAGAATCTTGAGGGGGCGGTGCTGCTCTAGAAGGGCTCTGACCGCATTTTTACTGCATACGGACCGCTTACAGCAGGGCCAAAAACAGTTAGGGACTTGTCCTTAGTATCTGGGTCCTTCAGGTGGCTGTCTAAGGTATAGGGTTGTGGACCGTTCCATCAATATAGGATCGTAAATAAATAAATTAGATATACAATTTATTTAAAAATGTAGTTCCCCATGATAAATACATAAAAAGACATAATTCAGTATAAAAAGTATATCCATCATCTGAACAACATTGAAAGCTCTCGCACACCCCCGCTCACAGCAATACATTGGTTCTGGGATATGCAACCATTTCCTCCCACTCAACGCCACTTTCCCACACATAAAATAAAATTTTAAAAAAAACACACCACACACAAATACTTTGCCTTCTGTTTACTGAATTTTTATCTTCACCATGTTGAATTAGTGCTTTTGTGTTCCAATTGGTTATATTTGAAGATATATAGAAAAGCTCATATTTTTTATTGTATTATTACAATCCATAACTGGGCTAGAATCGTTTCATTATTTTCCTCGTCTAAAAGAACTTGTAATTTTTTAAAATAGCTATGGAGTAGTGTTTGTGTCTCTGAACAACTAGTTATCAATATATAGTTTATCGACGAAGAGAGCTACTCGTTTCCCTTTTAATCTATTTTCCTGGAAAAGTGGATATAGAACTTTATGCCGTTCTGCAATTTCCTCTGGGAACTGGTCATTCATGCCAATGTTGGTCCCATCAAGTCCCAGGCTTTTAACCATTACTTTATCTTTAAATGAAGCAACTTTGGCAACGATTGGGCGTTCATACCTCTGCCTCTCTGGCCGAACACGTACGAGTTGGATTTTGTCAATAGCTTTGCGTGGAATCTGAAGCGATGTAAGGAGGAACTCTAAGGATTCAGGAACTTCTCCTTCTTTCTCTTGGATACCTATAAGTACCAGATTCTCCCTCATGGATCTAGTCTGTATGTCACGTAAGGCTTCTCTCAGAACAATGTTCTCCTTTTTAAGTTCATTCACTTCGGTTTTAAATCTTATTGACTGTCATTTATTGATTTTAACAGATCGGGATTGACCTTTACCATTCCCGGTGGTGAAAATATTAAATCGTCTGTCTGTAGAAGAGTCACGTTTTCGTTTTGAAATTGGTTCAGTCTTACTCTCCGTCATGTTTGGGTGTTGCTTGTTTTCGTAACATTTGTCGATAAATTTCTCTAGCCTTAAGATTTGTTTTGTATTATTATCCAGATCGAAGGTAATCACCCACCAGATTGAGTAGTGCTAATATTTAGTCTAACTTGCCGATATTGAATACTACAGTTTTATCTTGAGGTGTCCAACATAACTACGTTCAGTCCGCCATTACCTGTAGAATACAGGCAACATCCGCACCGAGCTAAAGGCTAGTGCTGCTGATTTCAAATAGCGGGACACTAATCCACACACTTATAAGAAATCCGACTATGCCCTCAGACAAACCATCAAATAGGCAAAGCTTCAATACAGGACTAAGATTAAATTCTACTACACCGGCTCTGACGCTCGAAGGATGTTGCAAAGCTTTCAAACTATTATGGACTATAAAAGGGAAGCCCAGCCACGAGCTGCCCAGTGACGCAAGCCTACAAGATGGGTTAAGTGTATTTTATGCTCGCTTCGAGGCAAACAACACTGAAGCATGCATGAGGGCACCAGCTGTTCTGGACGACTGTGTGATAACGCTCTCCGAGGGCGATGTGAACAAGACGTGTACTCAGAATGCGCGGACCAACTGGCAAGTGTCTTCACTGACATTTTCAACCTCTCCCTGACCATGTCTGTAACACCTACATGTTTCAAGCAGACCCCCCCTAGTCCCTGTGCCCAAGAAAGCAAAGGTAACTTGCATAAATGATTACCGCCCCGTAGCACTCACGTCAGTAGCCATGAAGTGATTTGAAAGGCTGGTGATGGCTCACATCAACACCATTATCCCAGAAACCCTTGACCCACTAGAATTTGCATACTGCCCCAACAGATCCACAGATGGAATCTCAATCGCACTCCACACTGCCCTTTCCCACCTAGACAAAAGGAACACCTATGTGAGAATGCTGTTCATTGACTACCGCTCAGCTGTTCATTGACTACAGTAGTGGGATTAACAGGCCGTGGCTCGGGTGGTTGAGGTCCTTGATGGCCTTCCTGTGATTCATTAGGCAGACCGCACCACCACCCTGTGGTGAGGTGCACCTACAATCCTGATCCCCAAGGCTGCCATGAAGCTGACTGGTTAAATAATCAAATACTGAATCATGAGATAGTTGATTGTTGAATAAGGATTAGGCCTGTAGAAATGATGTAACATATATTGTTGTTACCATGTTAGGCTACACTTTGACAGAAAGAAAAAGCAAGCAGACAGAAATATTATTATTTATCTAAAATATAAGGGAAGCTCTGGATGAAAGATTTCATGTTCACAGGCCTGATGAGTGTTTTTACTTCTGGGTCTTAGTCCTGGATCTTTCAGTGTCTTTCTTCCTTTTAAAGGTTGACTATCTCCATTTGTATCAGAGTTGACGCTAGAGGATGGCTGGGACCCTGAGGGCCTGTGGCCATTGTCCACAGAGTTCCTCCTTGACCTCCTCCAGCCTCTCTCCCTGAGCATAGGCCAAATGTATCATCCTCTCCTTGGCAGTCTATGGAATAAAATGCATATATTAACACTTCTGATGTACAAATACATTTCAAAAAGTAACAGATGAATGATACAATAACAAAACATCCTATACTGTATTGATTGTGGTGTACAGCAGGTCAGCCACCAGGGGGAGACTTGTCGAGGCCTGGTGACAGACGGAGTATACATCAAGAGGCGACGGCTCCATCTGCTTGACGTGCCAGGTCTCGATGGGCTCTCCGGCCAGGATTAATTGGGGCTGATTGCTCACCAGCTGTACAAGTCCCATAAAGCTGCCAGAGGGGCAGCACACAGGAAAGATACTGGTGGAAGAAAGGACTCCCGTATAGTTGAGGACAGTTCCAGAGGTAACAGGAGTGAGTTCAGTTTTTGATCCCCACAGGACCCAGCAAGACCCGGAGCCCAGAAGACGGTAACCCGGAGACGGTCTCATGGGGGAGACCTATTATTGTCTTTGGAACTATTATTTTAATAAACACCCTTGAAACTGAACTAATCCTATTCTGTCCGTGTCTGATCTGTATTAACGTTTTGACCCAACCCCCTGGTCTGCCACAAGTGGTGGAGAATGCAGGCATTCTGATAACGTGGTCAGATCAAGGTTGACGTTTACGCAGCATCAGCATGGACGAGTTGGTAGCTCAGTTCATCCGGGCCCAACAGGCAATTCAGGAACGAATGCAGGAGGAACAGCGGCTACAAAACAGCCACCTCATTGAGGAAATCAGGAAGCTACAAGGGGGAGCGTCTACTGAATCACATCCAAACCAGTTTTTAAATCAAGAACAGAAGACTACCTCTGTATGCTTGAACGGACGGCACTACGGGAAGAACGCCCAAGACAGAAGTGGGCCAGTCTGCTGGCCCCGTTCCTCTTTGGGAATGACCAAAAGGCATATTGGGACCTGAACGATGAACAGGCGGCTAACTACGATGGAATCAAACAGGAGATACTCAGCTGCTACGGGTACAGCCTGGCCCATCAGGCTCAACTCTTCCACAACTGGAGGTTTGTAGCCGACGCATCCCCCTCAGCACAGATGAGCGACCTACTGTGTGTCACCAGGGGATGGATCCTAACCGACGTATCCACCCTCTCCATCCTAGACAAAGTGGTCCTGGATCGCTTCCTACAGGCACTACCTCACGACATGAAGAGGGCAGCAAGTTTATGCGCACCCCAGACCTTGGAGGGCCTCCTGGAAGCAGTGGATATGCATCAGAACACTCAGGCCCTGCTGAGTCGGCGACCCGTTCGAGGAGTCGGAAGGACAGCCCCACTGCTGTGTACCCTGAACAGACAGTCGGCAGGGCCAAAGGACAGCAAACCCCTGGAGAGACGGCTGGGGTAGGGCCGACCCGCCACCGACGACCCCAGGTAGATGGAGACCAAAAGGAGGTGTTTTGAGTTTGGAGCCCGGGAGCACATTGCCTGGCTCGAGGAGTCAATGCTATCAGCAAGCCCCAGAGGCAAGGTGCGTCACGCAGTGAACTACGTCACCTCCTGTTGGGCACACCACGAATCAACTGCACCCATGGTCCCGGTGAAGGTTGACGGACATAACACAGAAGCTCGAGCCTGCTGAACCTGGAGACCGAACGTGGTAGGGAGATGTCCATTTCCTGTGTTCCCCGAGGACACAAAGCGGTATCCAACCCTATGGGCCAACATTGTGATGCCACAAGGGAGCTGCACCAGGTGGGTGCAGTACCAGAGTTGCCGGTACCTCTCCTAGTGGGACGAGATTGTCTGCTGTTCGCGGCCCTGTGGGGGCACGAGCTGAGGAAGAAGGTACGAGCCGCCTGAAGACGAGAACGAGGATGACCCATCTCCTGCGCGGCCCGGAAGCAAACAGGTTCACCAACCTGTATCTGTGTGTCCTGAAGTCAGCGGGGGTGTCGGTACCCACCCCTCGGGGAACCACGGGAGGAACCTCGATTTTGACCCGCTGGGGGCCAACTGAGGGGACAATTCGGGACAGCCCAGTGGGAGGATCCTAACTTGAAAGCCGCCACAGCCAAAGTGATAACGGTGTATGGACAACTACTTCCGGGGGTGACTGACTGGAGATACCCCCATTTCCAAATCAAGAATAACCTTTTGTTTCAGGTGTCACACCAACAGGGGGAACTTCGAGAGGTATTGTTGCTGCCCCGACGGTACGTGGGAACCGTTCTTCAGCTGGCCCACACCCACCTTTTGGGGGTGCACCTGGGAATGGAGAAGAACAGGGAATGGATCACCGCCCGGTTCCACTGGCCCGGGGTAAGGAGGGTAAATTCCTGGCAACATGGCACGGGCCATACGAGGTGATCGAGAAGCTGGGACCTGTCAATTGCCACGTACATCATCCGGGGAGACGGAAGCCAACAGATGACCACGTGAACCTGTTGAAGTGGCACGAGAGGACAGCCTTGGCCGTGTTATGGTCGGGACCCAGGATGCCAACGGTACCAGTGGTGGTTCTGAGCAATGAGGACCTCGACCCGGACCAGAAGCAAGAGCTCAGGGGGCTCATCGATCGGAACACGGCGGTGTACTCTGAGAAGCCGGGCCGCAAAACCCTCATTGAACACCACATCCGTACCCGGCCCGGGGAAACGGTACGAAAGAGGCCATATAGGATTCCGGAGGCCCGAAGGAAGGCAGAGAAACAGGAAGTGGACGCTATGCTTAGGATGGGAGTCATTGAAGAGTCCCACAGTGCATGGTGCAGCCCAATCGTGTTGGTGCCCAAACCGGACGGTAGCCTCCGCTTATGTAATGATTTCCGGGGTGTAAACGACATAAGCTTGTTCGACGCCTACCCCATGCAGAGGGTGGACGAGCTCATCGACCGATTGGGAAAGGCCCGGTACATCAGCACCCTTGAGCTGACCAAAGGATATTGGCAGATACCGTTGGCAGCCTCATCCCGGGAGAAGACAGCGTTTGACACCAAACGGATTCGGTCTCCGTGGAGACCGAACGGTGCCCCCGTTCCCACATTCCAGCGACTGATGAACAAAGTACTTCGACCCCACCAGTAGTACACAGCGGCCTATCTGGATATCATCATCCACAGCAAAGGTTGGGCAGAACACCTGACGTGCTCAGACAAGCCGGGTTGACCGCGAACCCCAAGCAATGCAAACTAGGGTTCGAGGAGGTGAAGTACCTGGGGTATTTGAGCGGACAGGGGAACGATAAGCCCCAGGAGAGGAAGGTTCACACGGTACGTGACTGGCCCGTTCCACGCACCAACTTTGCGGCTATAGCGTCCCCCCTCACCGATCTAACCAGGGCCCGCCTCCCGAAAACAGTGAAATGGAGGGACGAGACAGAAGCGGTGTTCAGGCGCCTGAAGGAAGCGCTGTGCTCCCATCCTTTTCTCGTAATGCCCGATTTCCACGTGCCGATGTTGGTTCAGACAGATGCATGTGACACGGGACTAGGGGCCGTTCTGTCCCATGTATACAATGGGGAGGAGCACCCCATCATATACAAAAGCTGATACCCAGAGAGAAAAAAATACTCTATTGTTGAGAAAGAGAGTCTAGGTGAAGTGGGCGCTAGACACTCAAGTATTACCTGTTAGGTACCCACTTCACCCTGGTCATGGACCATGCTCCCCTGGTCTGGATGGCCAGGGAAACAAACTGGTCACCAAGTGGTTTTTGTCCCTTCAACGCTTCTCTTTTTCTGTTGTGCACAGGTCAGGGGCGAAGCATGGAAACGCGGATGCCCTATCGGGAAGGGAGACTTACGTCGCACTGATGACAGTCCCCTCCCAGACAGAGCTGGGGGGGGGGGGGGGGGGGGGCGTACAGCATGTCAGCCACCAGGCGGAGACTCGTCGAGGCCTGGTGACAGACGGAGTATACATCAAGGTAATGGCTCCATCTGCTGGACGTGCCAGGTCTCGGCCAGGATGAATTGGGGTTGATTGAGAGTTGGTGAGTAATCAAGGGCTGATTGCTCACCAGCTGTACAAGTTCCATAAAGCTGCCAGAAGGGCAGCACACAGGAAAGATACTGGTGGAAGAAAGGACTCCCGTATAGTTGGGGACAGTTCCAGAGGTGTGAGTGCGTTCAGTTTTTGATCCCCACAAGGATACAGCAAGACCCGGAGCCCAGAAGACGGTATCCCGGAGAGGGTATCTTGGGGAAAACTTATTATATTCATTTGGACTATTATTTTAATAAACACCTTTGAAACTGAGCTAATCCTACTCTGTCCATGTCTCATCTGTGTAAACGTTTTGACCCAACCCCCTGGTCTGCCACATGATATACTGACCACATCTGTCGAAGCTGTGTCCTGAAGGAAAATCATGGAATTGTAAGGCACGATGGTGCTTAGAGGACATGTGAAATGAGTTAAAAATGCAAGGATAAACTTTGATTGGTTCATGCTGAGTGTGTTGGCTAGATTTGAGAGATGAAGAGTCAGACACTTACTTGGTTGCAAAGGGTTGAGACAGCTGAGGTTGGAGCTGCTACAGAACCTGAAGGAACTGTTTGGCACCAATGAGAGATGGCACTTGGAGGCCAGTGGACCACCACCATGGCCCCGCCACATCCCAGGCAGTGCCAAACAGCAGGACCTGCAATTTACACATTTTCCTCAACGTTCTTTGACATATTTATCTCTATTGGTAACACACTACATGTATTTATATGTTTGTTACAAACAAGCTAATCTTTGATCAACTTAATCCATTCATTGTCAGATCTACAAATCTGTAAGCATCTCTGTGACAGCATAGCAAAGCCTCCTGGCCTGCATGCATATGCAGCCTAGAGCTCCAGTGTTACCTATGGACAGAGGGATCCTGGATTGGTGATGGAGCATGGCCTTAGGGATGGGGTAGAAGCAAAAGCCATCCCACAGTTGTGTCTTCTGGGGGAGTCTATGGCTTTTCTCTGTCACAGTTGGGCAGAAGGTTGTGCTTTCTCCACAGATAGTCTGAGAAGACCGACCTATTCCAGTCAATCTCCTCCAGTCTAGAGTAAGAGCTATGAAGACAGAAGAAAAGGAAACAAACTTATATTATTCTCAAACAAAACATGAGTTGCCAGAATTACCTTATTCAAGTGCGACACTACAAATATTTGTTTATTTTCATTGACTAAACTAAATCCTATGAAATAGCAGTTCCTCTCCTCGTTACACACACCAACAGGACATTATGATAGACAAGTGTTGTCCACAAGAGGCATACATCCTAGACAGTATATTTTGAAAACATTTAGTTAAGTTGACATTCTGTAATTATTTGTTTATGAACAGCTGTAAAAAAATAAATAAAAAAAAGTTAAAAAATCTTACATTCTTCCTAAAGCATGGATAATCAAGGAAGTACGTGACCACTGACCACTCTACATGAGATGTTGGAAAACAGAAAATAAACAGTTATAAAACTAGGCAGAAAAGCTCACTGTAATAGGAGCTATCAGGGCCCACATCTTCAGAACCAATGCCCAGTTTCACTCTCCCGTGACACTCCCTCATTGCTAGGCATGTGGAGCCAAATCAGGGTTTTTCCCATCTCTCAACAAGCCTGATGAATAAGAACTGAGAAGCAGCAGCAGGTTTCACGCCTGTTAGTTACATGTACTCTACGCATTCCATTTCACTCAGAGAGCAATGGAGACACCCCTTTTAATGTCAAGTCAGATCATAGGTCAGCCATACTTCGAGATACAAAATAATGCCATGGGGCAGTACTATGACAGTATGAGTGACCTTGCTGTCCAGTTTGTATGTTGAGCGATCCTGCTGGGTGTGTCACCTCAGCACCCTCTCCCTAACACTGTGGAACACCAGAGGTTTGTTCCTGAGGAGGAAAGCACTGGGGACCCTGGGTGATGAGGGGGGGCATGTTTGAGCCTGGGTCTGGGCCTCTGGGCTAGCCTACAATGACAGGAGCTCCTGGTTCTGGGCCTGGGGTCTACCAGCATCCTCCTCCTCCCTCTGGGGGTCAGTGTCAGGCTTTTGGCCAGGACAAGGTCTTTTGGGTGGACAGCTTGCTGTGCCACTAGGGAGCCCAACCCATGCTCACTTCTCAGCTGTGACGTCAATGGAGTCAGCTGGAACAGCACCCTCTTCCACACATTCTTGGACTTCTTTCTGTTCTATAACACACAATATAGATGAGTAAATGTAACTGGTAAACAATGTGTTTTCATTGACAATAATGTAATACAAAGATAAATAACCTGCCACATACAATTTATGAAACCAGTGAATATATGGTACTCACCACTTGAGGTTTTTCAGGACAGAAGGCAAATGACAGAAGGCTCCTTGACAGTTTAGGCATGTGTACAAAAAGGCAATTTGACACCAAAATCTGCATATCTGCCAAGTTTAATGCCTAAAAAGAAGGTTACGTGGTAAGCAAACAATACAATCTAAGGTCTAGGGCTATAACATAAAGTGACTGATATGACAAAAAATAAAGATAAAATCCACATCAAATACAATAAATCATGTGACCTATTTTGGGCGTGGCTCTTAAGGATGTGTTGGGGATTGGGGATCCACTTCAATAGGGAGCCAGAGCCCCATGATGCACTGGAGCAGCTAGCCAAAAGATTGATCTGGGCTGAGCTGCAATAACAGCCACAACAGACATTACACAGCATCAGCTCTACTACAATCAACATTACTCACCATCGAAAAGAATAGTCTACAAAAAATACAACTTTGGTTTTCAAAGGGTGTAAGACAAAGTCAACAAGTCTTGCATCTGACATTAGGCTTACTATCTGCTAGTGTAACTGACCAACCTTGACTCCCTTGTGTTGCTTGTCACTAGGACTATGGTCAACAGAGTTGAACCCTGGAAAGTGGAGATCTGCACTGCAAAGAATGAGAGTTGTAATTGCTGCAATGTAGACCCTTATGCAAATCTATTGGTCAAACTTTTAAACATATTCAACTAAAATGTAGGACTCAATTTTTGGGAGTGTTTTCTGTTGCAGTATACTGGATGGCCAAATGGCAATATACTTACTATATTGAATTGTATTAGGCTATAACTCTGTTCTGGCTCACCTCTCCAACCTTTTGTTGTGCTCCCTCTGGTGGGCTTGTGACTGGCTGGAGGGAAGAGTTTGAAAGGCATCTGTGGCAAAATTCTCGTCTTTTAGAGCAACTTCACTTTAGGGATCTTTGGGCCTTCATTCCACTCTGATACATTAGCCACACTAAGGGTGGTTAATGTATCAAGGCTGACCATGGGCTACACTTGAGAGAATGAGTGAGTGCAATAATTTAGTCCTGTACATGTGCTACACACTAGCTATTTCCAGTGTCCATGCTAGCATAACACGTTAGCATTCCCAATACATTGGTTCAATCTAAGTAGTGTGCTATTATGTAGATTAGAAGAGAGCCGACTACTTTTTTGGCGAAGCCCCATTCTTCTCGTTCATTGGAAGGAAACAACTTCAAAACATCCAGAGAAGCTTACAGTAGCCATCTAGGCCAGCCACTTCTACAGTAGCCATCTAGGCCAGCCACTTCTACAGTAGCCATCTAGGCCAGCCACTTCTACAGTAGCCATCTAGGCCAGCCACTTCTACAGTAGCCATCTAGGCCAGCCACTTCTACAGTAGCCATCTAGGCCAGCCACTTCTACAGTAGCCATCTAGGCCAGCCACTTCTACAGTAGCCATCTAGGCCAGCCACTTCTACAGTAGCCATCTAGGCCAGCCACTTCTACAGTAGCCATCTAGGCCAGCCACTTCTACAGTAGCCATCTAGGCCAGCCACTTCTAGGCCAGCCACTTCTACAGTAGCCATCTAGGCCAGCCACTTCTACAGTAGCCATCTAGGCCAGCCACTTCTACAGTAGCCATCTAGGCCAGCCACTTCTACAGTAGCCATCTAGGCCAGCCACTTCTACAGTAACTCTGCTGATATTTATGGAGCAAAAAGCATCCCAGTGCAACGCATACGTACCTCATGGGAGGGCAAGCCAGACAAGTAAATGGAATAGGCTAAGAAAAATCTATGTAAGAGCTGGCTAAACAACTTTGTTAGCCAGAACGCTAGCTACCCAATAGCTACCTTTCAGAACTTGCGTTACCAAGCAACGGCGAGAGACTAGTTCTTCTCCAGCTGCTGGTCAAAGTTGTTTTTACACCCACCCCCATCCAGTCTCGGAGGTTGCCATGCAAGGCTCTCCATACTCATGACATTACTCATTTTGGGCATACTTCTTGATGATATGGTGTTATGTAAATGTCTATCAACACCAAATTCTGATCCAGTTTTTTGTCAATGCGTTTTTAAAATGTTTTAATTGCAAGTATCAGTATTCAATTTAGCAAGTTGTTAGTTTGATTCTGGATGTCATCACCAAAATGATCCAGAAATCACACTAGTGCAATATCTTAACGAAATACAAGAAAAGGTCAAGTTGGAAAGGAAACAACAATAGATGTCCACGTACTCTATGAATTTTATTTTCTGGAATGAATATCGGTTAGCCAAAATGTGTAAAAGTTAGAAGTTCTTGAAGAAGCAAGCCCTCTTATCATTTAGCACATAATACATGACCGCCTTGAAACCCTTGAAAACAAACACAGACAATCAAACACAACAGGGAAAACAAGCTAAATCATCAGCTAGAGACCAAAATTATGTTAATTTAAGGCCTAATGAAGTCAACAAATTACAGGACTAACAGATCGATTGACATCTGGGGGGGGGGTTCTGGTGGAAACCACCTTTAAATCAACACTTAATTGATTAAAGGTGGTTTCCAGGCAGCAGCAGTCAGGTCCGACCAAAAGATCAACACAGCACAGGTCTCTAACCACAGTGTTCAGAGCAGTCAGACCGTCTCACTCACTTGAGTTGCCTTATCTGAGACAGAGACGGAGTTCACCACGTCCCTTCCATGTAGTCCCTTTTAGGACAGTGGAAATGATATCTCTAGAGGGCCTGTCCCGCCATCTGGACTTTAAGACTCATAAGACTTTCATCACTTCAGTTGTTGCTCATCCCAGCCAGTCAAGATCATCATCTTCATCCTCTTCGTCGCCAAACAGAGGGGCTGGGGGAGGTTGCCCCTTCAAGCTCTGAGGAAACGTGGGGAAAGTATATCAAATGTGAGTTGTGTTCAGTAATTCTCTGCTGACCACAAAACACTGTTCAGAAATAAATGAAGTAATTCAGAACAAGTTCAAAGACTTAACAGTAAAGAATGCCACTGAATTCGATCCCGAAACCATCTTTGTGTTACCTGCTGTACTATTCACAGAGTAAGCCACACAACAGATAAACATAGGCTCCACTGACAAACAGGGGGAACAGAAACAGTGTGTAGACATCTGAGAGAACTGGTGTGGCCCTAGAGATCCTTTCTCACCAGCTCATCATCCTCCTCCTCCGTGGGTGGGGGTTTGGTTGGGGCTGTGCTCAGGAAAAATGTCTCCTTCCCATTTTCCTCTCCTACTCCCTCAGTCAGACTGAGAGAATAGTAAAACACACGAGTGAGAATGGACATAGAAGGGGGGGGGGGGGGGAGAAATAGATGGATGCAGGAATTCATGCATATTAGTAAGGGACTAATTATGAACATGGTTCGGTATAACGGAGCCTTATCTAAGTTTAATTTTAGTTCACTGGTCTCTCTATAGAACTCACCTTGTTACTTTCCCAGGACTATCATACAGGGGGCTTGGTGGAGGTGGAAGCTGGGTTTGAGGACCTGTGGCTTTGGAGCTAGTTCTTTTCAGTTCACCCAGGGGACCCTCAATAGTCCCACTCACTTTCTTCACCTCTGGGCTACTTATGCCACCTTCGGACTGAGTTTTCTGTCCTATCTCAGAGGGCAGATTCTCCTCAAGGTTTATGCCAGTGGGTTCAGAAGGCTCTGTGGTAATCTCTCCCTGTGGTTGGGGAGATGGTGGTTGTGGCTGGGTTGAGAGTGGTTGGTGCTCTGGATCCGTGTGGATGTCTGCCTCTGGCTCCACTCGAGTCGGTTTCTTCGTCTCTGGTACTGCCTCAAGGTGAGCCCTCTCCTGCACATCTCTGGGGTCTCCCTCCCTCTGTACAGAGGACTCACTAAGCTGCTCAGGCTCGGTCATCTGCTCCTCCTCTTCTTCCTTCCCATTCACATGAGCATCCTGAGCTGGTCTCTCCTCTCTATGCCTCACATCACTGTCCACTTCTTCTTCTTCTTCCCTCAGATGGGACGAACGTCTCTCGGTACCATTGAGCAGTTGCAAGGTAACACTCTGTAAAGGGACAAAGACCAACATTAATTCACCCACATCCTTTTCAGTCCATCTTCATTGTGAATAACACGTTATTGAGACAACCATTTTGGTCATTGTCCTGAAGAGATGCTGTACCTTTATGGTGTTGACGATTACACCGAGCACAGTGCTGCCTGTGTAAGTCTCCTGTAGGTCAAACTCCCCCCTCAGAGAGTGAAACACTCCATTCATTACACGCTTCACCTGCCAGGAAAACATGGCCAGGGTCAAAACATGAAATGCAGTTTGATTGATTGATTTATTTTTGTGTCGTACACCAATTAGTGCGCAGCCCGTATGGGCTTATAAAACATTAAGTATGTGTGAACAAAACACACATTTTTCAATGCATAACAAAGTCCAGCTTTCACCTTGTCACATTATACACTTATTCTCCCCAAGGATTTGAAAGTAAATTGGGCAATGTCAAACTCCCGTTCTGAAAAATAATACTAGCCTGTGTTCATCATGTAGCCAGAACACTTCAAGGTGAGCATTTATTGAAATGTATTTATTTTATTGACCTTTAAGTTCAGACTGACATACATTTTTATAAAATAGAACTACAGCCCTGAACTGTATGTTCCAAGTTTTGGGTTAAACCAAATATCTACTGCCCAATTTTCCAGGTAAGAAAGACACAGCTGTCTGAAAGAAAACATGGCTCTGTATCCCCCTCACCTCCCCTGCAGTGTCCTGTCCTGCACTGTCCGCTTGGCCCCCTTGCTCTGCCAGCCTCCTTTCCAGCTCAGCCACTCGCCCCTCCAGCTTCTGTCTCACAGCTGACCACTGCTCCTCCAGGCCTGAATACTGAGAGAGCGAGAGAAAGAAGACTTCATAACATTATGGAGAGAGTTAGAAATAGCATTAGCAGCTAACACATAACCAGATCAATACCTTTTCTTGTAGGACCTGCTGCTCTTCGTCCTGTCCCTGCTGCTGCAACAAGCACTGCTCTTCTGAGTCCCTGGACTGCTTCAGAGCCGAAAACTGTTCGAATGAAAGAGAGCCCGTTAGTAGTGGTGCGGAACCCTCTCACAGATTAAGCTACAGAATAAGTAATTTCACAGCCTTGTACTTATGTCGTTCCCATTGTTGTAGAACAACAGTAACAAATCCCCCTTAGCCACACATTATAAAACGATGTATGAGCTCAGGAGTCCAAAGTGGCGTCGTGAGAGAGAAAGTTTTGTGTACGGTATAATATGGGTTAGGCTGTTGACCTTTTCCTGTAGCTGGGTCAGTCTCTGCTCCAGTATGTCTCTTTGCTCTGCCAGTTCGGCCATCTCACGCCCCTGCTGCTCCTTGGCCGAGGCCAACGCCTGCTCACACTTCCCCTTCCACTCCTCCTCCAGCTCTGCTTGCAGTTGGGCTAGCTGGAACACACACCCGAAAAAAATAGACACACACACGCAGTCAGGCACACACACAAAATGACTCTTCATAGACTAAAAACGTATCCAAAAGGAGATTTGGCTGTGCAAATATTTATCACTCCCTCCCGATAGACGATACATATACACCAGTGTTTACCCTAGGATTTTTTTCAGCAGCGGTGGCCAAGTTAGTGTAGGGGGGGTAGGGGTGTTGTGATGGAGCTGAAAATAAAATAAAAAGTGCCAGTTATAAAGCTAATTTCCTGCAATGGGGCTGAGAGAAAATGTGCACTGGTCAATTATTTTAAAACTGCACATCTCTTTAAAAAGTTCATATTCTGTTAACCTATACCCCCCCTAAAAAATGTGGGAAGGAAAACTTTTTCGCTCCTATTGTAAGTAATTATGGGTCATATTTCATAGGAATCTGGAAAAACTGATTCTACAGTTAGCCATGGCTTGTGCCGTGTTCTTATACTATCTAAGTGACTCAAACATCATAATGAAATCAATAGGGGCCCCGTGCCATGACATTTTTGGAATTGTAGATTCTCCCTGTGTAAGAGCATTTCCATCCAACCATTTCATGTAGATAAATTACCTGAGGCATGAAAAAAAGGAATGACCGGGCTGATTGCAACATGAAACACCGGTACAATTTTAGAAATGCTGACAATTTGTTCGTTCTACATGGCGGGATCTTTTTGTGTCTGTAAAATATATTATGCTAGAAATGGCGGTGGAAACTCCTTAATGCGCAAACATTGATATCATAACCATCAGATCGAAGTAAACTTGGGAGTCACATGATATGTTGTGTGGTCCTCCCACTACGACCCGGGAAAGCCTGCAGTTTATTAGGCTACAGATGAAATAAGTTCTGATGAACTTCACAGGGCGTTGAACGTGCACGGTGATGAGCTTGATGCTCCCTTCCATTAAATATTGAGGGTCTTATTCTGGTGACATGACGATCGATGCTTAGCTTCCGTTTGACAAATACTATTGCTCATATCCATAATAATCTCATAATGTAGGTAGCCTACCCGCAATGTATCTGTGAGCTGTTGGTTAGGCTAGAGGGCACCTGCCAAGACCAGTGTGGACCAGCGATATAACGCAACAGTTTTTGTGACTAACTCATCAGTAGAGTTGAAAATGTGATGGAAACCCATTTAACTTGTATTTTTAATTTCGGTACATGGGAATTTAACGGCATTTTTTTTTTGTGCACTACGTCATCACATATAGCCTTTTATCCGCAGAAAGTCATTTTGATGGAAACATCTCTAGTGGGAAAATGCAGATTTTAGAATATTCACATGAAAATCTGTCGCAAATTAGATAGAAACCTAGTTAAGGTCTAGTTTTTACTCTGGTGGCTGTTAGTTCTCAAAGATGATCTTAAAAAATATATAGATCCATTATCTTTTCTACATACTTTATATCTGGTTTTAGTTGTTTAAATTTAAACTGAAAATGTTTTACCATCCCCCCAAAATAATAATAAATATATATATAAAAATGTACATCATATTTTGGGGAGTGGCGGCCACGATTTAATAGTGGAGCCCGCCGCTGCTGATTAATATAGGGGAAACACTGTACAATACCTGTTCTGAGGCTGCCTGGCCAGTGCTGGTCCTGGCCTTGCGGAGCTGTGTCCTCAGACTTTCCATGTCCTGCTGGCTGCTCCTCCTCAGCTCCTCCATCTCCTCATCACACCGCTGCCTCTCTGCCTGCCACTTCCTCTTCCTGTCCGACACCATCTGAGAAGGAGGATAATGATACCCTTAGACACCGATCTAACGTCAGTTTTAGGCCCTTCTCCAACTCTGGTCAAGGTTTAGGAGTGAAGAGAGCTGAACTGAGATCTGTACGCTGATCCTAGATCTTTGCCTCTGGGCAATTTCTACCATGCACATCTGAGAGGAGGCCCACACACACTGACGTAAGCATTGGTGCCCAAATCTAAAAGATAAACCAACAAGAACATTTACTGTGTGCCATACTCACTCGTTCCATACAGTCTTTGTCAGTCTTCAGGTCCTGCAGCTCCTCCTCCATGTTGTTCACCCGGAGAGCCATCCCTTTGCATTTCTGCTTCTCTGTGCGGTACTGAGCCTGTCCTCTCTCTGCAGTCTCCTTCAGCTCTACACACACACACACCTTTAGTGACACTTCCTCCATCCTACACCAAGATGAACACACTCTCGCTGACACCTGTCTAACCTCCTTAAATAAAACACATTGTGTAACAGTAGTGTATACCTTCCAGTTGGGTCTCTAGGGAGGAGATGCGTGTGCAGTGTGTGTCGCCATCCTGCAGGGCAGAGGTCAGTTTGTTCTGCAGCTCTGCAGCCCTCTGCTGGTGAGACGTGGCCTCCTGCTGCAGCTGGGACACCCGTGATGTGCACGTGGCCAGCTCCTCTGTCAGACGTACCTGAGGGATAGAGACAAGCACTGAGAGTCACCAGTGTTGTCTGTCTATACAATACACAGCCCAGTGACAGGCTGGTGTCCCAATAACCTCAAATTTGTTTATGTTCCTCATCTTCTTTCCTTTATGATCACTAATCTGACTGGAAGCAAAGCAACATGGTGGGAACTGTCCGTTTCTAGACATTTTTTCCCAGTGGTCATAGAGCCATAGAGAGTGAGTTGACAGTGGTGGTGATTGGCCAGACATGATGATGAGTGAGAGACAGAGTTAACATGGACTCTAACAGCATGACCCTGTGGGAAGAAGATTAAGATGACTGATAATGAGGGAAGGGTTGAATAAAAATGAAATAAATGAAATAAATGAAAAGTTAGCGAAAAAGGGGATGGGGAAGATGACGAGTGGAGGGAGGTAGAGAGTGAGCAAACAGGCTCACCTGGCCCAAGCCCAGGTCCTGAGGCAGAGCATGCTGGAAAGAGTGAACGGTCACTACTAAAAAGGTCCTGAGACTAACACCGCAGGACAAACAGCCAGGAGCAGTGGATGGAGGTGAGATTCTGTTAGTCCCCAGACACACCAAAGTAAATGCCACTGAAATCCCCACAGCCATGTTAGATACTGTAATAAACCCTTTTGTAGTGAGAAGAATTCCTAGAGCCATCGCTATGGGTTTAAATAATCACACCTCATACTGCCACTGGCTGGGAGAGTATAAGGGAACGTTTGTTGATCCTTGCAGGGTGATAACAGTATATACAGACGTAGGGTTGGTGATCTACCTTGTCCTGCTCAGCCTGCAGCGTCCGGGCCTGGTTGTGTTCACTTGAGGACTTTAGGGAGTCATTCCTCTGCTCCATCAGCAGGTTACTCTGCTCCATGTACCTGGACGACAACAAGGAAATTCAGCAGATCAATGTCTGCCTCCTACAGCAGATCAATGTCGGTCTTACCTCTGGTTCTGGTTGATGAGCTCCCCGATCTTGCGGTTCTGCTCCTCTATACGTGAGCTCTTCTCGTACACGTCCTTCTTTAAAGATTCATTTTCCTATAAAGACAGTTACACATTTAATGATGAATAAATCATTTTTATATATATATATCTTTAAAAAAAAACACCCCCGGACTATACCTGAATGATTCTTTGGATGTTGCGCATAATCATGGCGGTTTCCATAGTGACACTGGGCACAGCCAATGAGTGGCCTCCTTGCCTCTGAAGGTCGTCAACCTGTCAAAACATGAGGATCAATGAGAAGTGAAAAACTGATGTCTGATAACACCAGAGAAATACCCTTCATATTACTGCTGACCTTTGAAGCCAGCTGGTCCACTTTATCTGCCACTTTGCCAACAGCCAATCGGATCTCAGAGTTATGCTGCCGAGCTTCAGCCATAAGGAAGGAAGTGACCTCGCCTGTGCCTCCCATGTATGGTACTGCCTGGGTGGGGAACATCTGGCCCATTGGTTGAAGTTGAGAGGGAGACATAGAGGACTGTGGGTAGGCGTAAGGCTATGAAAGAACATAACGGACTGATTTAATGACAACAGAGAATGAGGAGAGCTTCATTAGAAAGGGCGGTGAGCCTTAATACAAAATAGCATGGAAATTAGTTACATTTTTGACAGTTGAACGATGAGGACATGGGTCATTCTCACCTGAAAGGCATGGGTTGAGCCTGACATCACAGGCTGCGGAGCAGCAGCTGTCATAGCAACAGACATCAAGGCAGAGGGCGATGCCCCGTGAGGGTGAGAAAGCACTTAAGAAAAAAAATGAATATGTACAAACTGAGAAATGTCATCCAAAGGCAGCCTCCAGGGCATCAACAAACAGACACCCTGAAAAGGAAGTTTTACAGCAGATCTCAGTCTAACAATTCAAGACATTAGTCTTAAAAACCGGTGATATTGACCTATCTATTGGTCAGCTAAACATGGAGAGTGATGGCTCCAGCAGAGGTTGTGGGAGAGCTCACCTTGCACTGGAGCTTGGAGGGCAGTGGAGATCTGTACAGGAGAAGGAGCAGCAGGACGCTCCTTCACTCTGGGGTCCTGGAGGAAGACAGCGATTCTCTCTCGAATACTTATCTCAGCTACTATACTGTAGGTGCAGCTATATGAAAATAAACCCTTCATCTCACCTCCATTTCTGAGTCGCTGGAGTCTGGCTGGGAGGAGGGCCCTGCCATGAAGGGCAACATGGGCTGACCCATCTTGGCCATGCGAGATATCAGCTTGGCTTTGGTGGCGTCTGGATTCTGGAACAACGGGAAGATGAAGGAATAGGTTATACTTTATCAGGTCAGCTGTGCCTAGGGCTGTTGCGGTGACAGTATTACTGCCACACCAGCTGTCATGAGTAAAGACCACAGTAAAATTACATGTGACCGTTGAGTCACAGCAATCTCTTGGCTCTATTGTCCCTCCAACAGGTCACTAATGACCTGGTACTCAGGGCTCTATTGTCCCACCAACAGGTCACTAATGGCTTGGTACTCATGGCTCTATTGTTCCTCTAACCAACCTGCTGTTGAACTTCTTTCTTCAAACTGATCAATCACAGTGAGGTTTAAAATCATGACGTCAATGAAAATACAATCAAAAATCACATCAAAAACTTATCAAAACATTATTGTGATTTTAAACCTCACTGTGATTGATCAGTTTGAAGAAAGAAGTTCAACAGCAGGTTGAAACAGTAAAACATGTTTGTTGTGGATATTGTTTCAAAGTCTAACAAGGAAACAGACAGCGCTTGCTAAGGTGATAATTAATTCAAAACAGCCATATAAATATTAGAGTTTATGCATAGGCTTAGGAGTCCAAGCCCCCCCCAAAAAACAGAATTAAAATAATGATTTTGCCGTTATATAATACATAGACTACCACATATTATGCATGGCAGAAAAACATGAAACAAAACTGATTTAATGTCTTTGGTACATACCGTAATTGGTAGCCTATACTCCAAAATCAAACAAATTCAAGTAATCATCTTTGGAGTGTGGACTAGAGGTCGACCGATTAATCGGAATGGTCGATTAATTAGGGCCGATTTCAAGTTTTATACCTTTATTTAACTAGGCATGTCAGTTAAGAACACATTCTTATTTTCAATGACGGCCTAGGAACAGTGGGTTAACTTGCTCTGCAAGGGCCGCGGCTTTTGTGGAGCGATGGGCAACGCTGCTTCGAGTGTGGCTGTTGTCGATGTGTTCCTGGTTCGAGCCCAGGTAGGGGCGAGGAGAGGGACGGAAGCTATACTGTTACACTGGCAATATTATAAGGTATATGAAGGTATAAAGGTATATGAAATACAAAGGTATATGAAATACAAAATGGTAGAGAAATAGTCCTATAAATACTATATTAACTACAACCTAAACCTCTTACCTTGGAATATTGAAGTCTCATGTTAAAAGGAACCACCAACTTTCATATGTTCTGAGCAAGGAACTCAAACATTAGCTTTTTTACATGGCACATATTGCACTTTTACTTCTCCAACACATTGTGTTTGCATTATTTAAACCAAATTGAACATGTTTCATTATTTATATTGAGGCTAAATGTATTTTTATTGATGTATTATATTAAGTTAAAATAAGTGTTCATTCAGTATTGTTGTAATTGTCATTATTACAAACAAAAAATAAAAATCGGCCGATTAATTGGTATCGGCTTTTTGGTCCTCCAACAATCGGTATCGGCGTTGAAAAAATCATAAATCGGTGGACTGTATCATTATGCATACTGGATGGACTGGTTACCTTATGCTACTCTCCAAAATGTCTATCCATGATTCTGGGAGAGAATGTATGGCCCTAGGCGATGCTGTTGGTTCACCAATTGTGCAGGGTGGCTTACAGTTATCCTACAATGAGGGCATTTGTATTTGATTTTGAATAGCCTAGTAATAGAATAATTAATTGAGGGACCCCTTTAGGTATAATTATTTATAGTATACTTTTTATTTTATTTTTTATAACACAAGGTTTTAAAGTATCAATCCTAAATCTAGGAGATAAAAATAATCTCTATATACATACTCAAACACAGTACCAGTCAAAAGTATTTGTACTATTTTCTACATTGTAGAATAATAGTGAACATTTACATTTAAGTCATTTAGCAGACGCTCTTATCCAGAGCGACTTACAAATTGGTGCTTTCACCTTATGACATCCAGTGGAACAGCCACTTTACAATAGTGCATCTAAGTCTTTTAAGGGGGGGAGGATTACTTTATCCTATCCTAGGTATTCCTTAAAGAGGTGGGGTTTCAGGTGTCTCCGGAAGGTGGTGATTGACTCCGCTGTCCTTCCCCTAGTGAAGACATCAAAACTATGAAATTACACATGGAATCATGTAGTAACCAATAAAATGAAGTGTTAAATAATCCAAATATATTTTAGATTTGAGATTCTTCAAAGTAGCCACCCTTTGCATTGATGGCAGCTTTGCACACTCTTGGCATTCTCTCAACCAGCTTCATGAGGAATTCACCTGGAATGCATTTCAATTAACAGGTGTGCCTTGTCAGAAGTTCATTTGTGGAATTTCTTTCCTTCTTAATGAGTTTGATCCAATCAGTTGTGTGGTGACAAGGTAGGGGTGGTATACAGAAGATAGCCCTATTTAGTAAAAGACCAAGGACATATTATGGCGAGAACAGCTCTAAGAAGTAAAGAGAAACGACAGTCCATCATTACTTTAAGACATGAAGGTAAGTCAATCCGGAAAGTGCCGTCGCAAAAACCATCAAGCGCTATGATGAAACTGGCACACATGTGGACTGCCACAGGAAAGGAAGACCCAGAGTTACCTCTGCTGCAGAAGTTTATTAGAGTTACCAGCCTCAGAAATTTCAGCCCAACATCAACTGTTCAGAGAGACTGTGTGAATCAGGCCTTTATGGTAAAATTTCTGCAAAGAAACCACTAATAAAGGACACCAATAAGAGACTTGCTTGGCCTAAGAAACACAAGCAATGGACATTAGACCGGTGGAAATCTGTCCTTGGTCTGATGAGTCCAAAATTGAGATTTTTGGATCCAACTGGAAATGCTAAACGTGTTTATGTTCATTTACAGTCAATTACCGTGAGACCGGCAGTCTTTTGCATGACAATAACCATCTGACAAAATATTATGGTCGCCAGAGCCCTAGCTGTGCCTGTTTTATATAAAAGTCTAATGTGACTCAGATATGAGAGAGAGAAAGCACTCACTGTCAACTGTTCACTGATGGAATTCGACTTTGCCCGAAGTGGTGGTTCCCTGAAAAAGAGATGGGGAAAGCAATCGAAAGAGGAACAAAGACAGAAAAGAGCTGGTTGTGATTGTGTTTAGATGAGCCTATGCTTTTACCCTGGTCTCCCGGGGCTTGTAGCACAGAGCAGAGTGGGCCCTGCAGGGAGGTAGGGACCCAGGTTCTCCACACAGGGGACAGGTGAAGAGGCAGCAGAGTCCCGAGACCCAGCACTGGCACGGTCAGACCCACTGTCTTTCGCCAACTTCACCTGGGGACACAACAGAAGGGCATGATGATACAAAGACACATTAAATATTACATTTTGGCTTAGAGTTACTGGACAGTCCCATTTGCGAGATGCTGGAGGTCCTACCCGTCGTAGCTCTGCCTCAAAGATGAGTGTGCTGTCTGCTGGGATGCGGTTGGCTACTCCCTGGGAGCCATAGCCCAGACTGGGAGGGATCACTATGAGACGCCGGCCTGACTTCCTCATACCCACCATGCCCTCCTCCCAGCCCTAGCAATCAGAGAGGACAGAGGAAGCTGTGCATTCCCCATGCATGTCTGGTATGGAATGCCCCTACTATTCTTCTTTAGAACAGAAGTGTTAGCTGTGCCTATACGACCCACATTATTCACCAATTGTACATCAATTAATCACCTTAATCACTTTTCCAGCGCCAAGTTTCAGTCGGAGCAGCTTGTCTTTGTTCAGGTTGGAGTCAAACACCTGAAACAATAGTTGAACATTACAAGAACACTGCTGTACCACTAGCTCTCCCAGGGCAAAGAGGACACACAGCAATGTGCGAAGCACTAATCTCTAACGGCACAACACACACAGCCATATCTTACCTGTCCGACGGCATGGTTCTGTAGGAGCCAGCCTGTGTATGTCACCTCCAGGGAGTCTCCAGTCTCAACTTCCTGTCCCTCCCCTAGTGTCAGGTCCTGCACCACCACCATATCTAAGGAGGGGGCGCTGTTCACTTTTGCCAAACACACCTAAATTAAAGAAGCAGCAAATTTAAATCACTTTTATACCAGTCTACATTCAAATAAATTCTGCACAAAGCAATTAAACATGACCTAAGCTCAGCTGTCCATCACCTCTTTACAAAAGTCTACAGCAGCCTTCTCTGTGTCAAACATCAGGGACCAGTTCTGGCGCTGGTCATCATAAAAAGTGCAGTAGTTGTTGGGCTGAACCTGCAGGAGACACCGGGAGAGAGCGAGATTCTTTTAGAGAAGCTTACTGGCTCTCTTTTCACTTGCTCGGCTTCCTCTGACAATGTTTTTGTTTGTTTTAAACTCACCGTAAAGATGAAGCCAACATGAATCTTGGCCGCAGTCACTTGTTTCTGCTGACTGATGTAAAGCAAGAGTTTGTACTACGAGAAAACAGACAGGGAACTCGTAGATCAATGGTAGCAAACTTGCATGATGATAAGCATTTTCAAAGCGATAGAAATCTTAGGAAAATTGACCGTTTTCAATAAAAGCACAACTCTGGTCTCACCTCTTTTGTTGTTTGGTTACCCAGGACTGCAGCTCCCAGTTTTCCTTGTTTCTGATAATGCCCGTTAAGACTAAACAGAAAGATGCACTGTCAGTTGTGGATTAAGTCAAAACCAATGAATGGGTCTAATGATGTCACAGGATCCACAGGGGATGGTATTTCTAGTCATTTGTACAGTTTAAAGATGCTCACTATTTGAAAGCATGGATAGCTGTAGCCAATAGTACTGCAGGAGCACCCGGAGGGAACGCAGGTTTCTGAGCAGGAGGACCTGGAAATAAAACACGCGGTAAACACATCTCAGGTTCACCTGAGCATATTAACCAAACTTTGGTCACATTCCCTTGCGTCGGTTATGTTCTGTTTTTTACCTGGATTTGAAGTCTTCCTGGGCTGTTTAGGGGCTGTATATTGAAAAGATTCATTCCCCTGACTTGCTGCTTGGTCCAGTCCAAAAAGTGATGCCAGCTTTGC
This sequence comes from Oncorhynchus nerka, assembly GCF_034236695.1. Classification (NCBI taxonomy): domain Eukaryota; kingdom Metazoa; phylum Chordata; class Actinopteri; order Salmoniformes; family Salmonidae; genus Oncorhynchus; species Oncorhynchus nerka. Next base: position 64,777,247 of record NC_088408.1, on the reverse strand, counting down.
GCTGAAATAACACAGAGGAAGTGATATTTAGGTTATTTCTGTAAGCCTATTATCTGCGACCGGCTTATTGGTGTAATGAGCTAGGTCTACTAAACCCCCTCCTAAGTTCACAAATATTTTATCAAAAGACATCAACACACCATGGTATGTTCCATAAAGACAAAAACATCTCATGGTATGTTCCATAAAGACAAAAACATCTCATTGAATGAAAAGCTAAAAGGTCTTGTGTTAATTGAGCAGCTGTCCTGTTTCATGGTTAATCATTTCCTGGCTCACTGTTTCTGATTTCACCGAACACAAAAAATGTGAGTGAAAAAAAGTGAATGTATATTCAGCAGAGAACAAAAGACCCATGCCCAGTTGACACAGCAACCGCACACTGTATATCAAGACGCATGCCCAGTTGACACAGCAACCGCACACTGTATATCAAGACGCATGCCCAGTTGACACAGCAACCGCACACTGTATATCAAGACCCATGCCCAGTTGACACAGCAACCGCACACTGTATATCAAGACGCATGCCCAGTTGACACAGCAACCGCACACTGTATATCAAGAACCATGCCCAAACAATAGAGAAAAGCAACTCTTATGAGCCCTTTCCTCTGACGTATTGGGATTCAGATACCCTCAGTCTAACTGCCTCCAACAAGTCAGCATTCCGTAGTTAACACCACAATGACTTGTTAATGTTAAGTCAAGTAGCCAATTCCCACATTTAACAGGTCGTTGAATGCAAGATGACAAAAACACAATACCATTAGTGTAGGTCATTTTATCACAGCAGCTCTTACTACGACTACACACTAGAATAGCCTATATCATCACGAAATTGAAACATCTCTAACAATGTCACGTTGCCATAACTGAAGCGTAAATAGAATGACCACAAGAACATTTTCCCAGGCGCTATTAGAACCAGGCAACCACAAATTCAAATAATAAGACACCCCATAACCTTCCTCAACTGCTACAGACAGACCACTAGTGGCAAATTAGGCTTATGCGGTCATCATCAAGACAAAACATCAGGTTTTACTTTAACTCTTCCCTCCAGAGCAGGGCAATACTGACCCTTGGATCTCCCTCCACAGGTAGTCATTATCCCTTAGAGGAGAAGACATGGTGGACACCTCCAAAGCCCGTCTGTTGCTTACGACTGGTGGTGAAGGGTAGCCCCTTTCGCCTACATGTGTAAGGCTGGCACGGGTCACCCAACACACTGTGTTTCAGTGTTCCCACCCCCAGTGATGCCCTCCACTCCTTTCCTCAATGTCTTGCTCCCCAAAGCGGTCACACATCCATGGCAGATCTGACACCATATCACTGGAAGAGCTGTGGAGTTCCGGCTCAGTCTGCAGTCCAGAGTGTGCTGAGCTGAAGGAGCAGGCAGCCCTCGCCCTACTGGCCGTAACTAGCAGCATGTGAGAGGAATTAGGAGCCACAATGCTCGCCTCCCCCCTCCTTCACTGCTTCTGGCCCAGACAAGCTTCATTCCGCCAAATCATATTAGCTGAGGGAACTATTGCCCTACTAGCCAGGAAATGTTAGAGAGCAAAACACATAGGCCGTAGTTGGCAGTTAGCCTGCATTGTACAAGTGATTTTTAGTCATCTACTTCAGAGCAGACATAGCAGGCCGATTAATCCAGCAACTAAAAACTGGGCTCGCAGCCAAAAAGGGGAAATCACAAACGACCCAAAGCGTAGGATCTAGCAACTAGAGTGACCTGCAACTGAATCAGTTGCACGAGGCACCTCATACTGTACCTGCAAATTCCGTGCAGTACTGCGTCTCTGGGTAAGAGGTGGAGGACAAAGACTATCTCACAAGGCTCTAACTGAGGATGCGCGAGGAGTCAGACGAGGTCAAGTCACCCTTCCCATCGATAATTATTTTGCAAGGCATAGATGCGGTAAAGAGGGTCAATCGAACTCGACCAAAACAATGGAATTGACATGATAACGCATGGGGGAAAGATCCCGAGACTCCTCATCGGCCCCCAATAAAATTAACCTACATTTAGTCCATTGTTTATATGTGTATTTCACACGAATTTGAGGTGAAAAACAGAGAATAATGCTTGCTTAAGTAACAACATTATGGGCCTCTTACAATACTGCAATCATTACGGATTTGACGAATATCTACTTTGTTTGACCAGATTTGTTGAATGTGCGCCAATCTGGTAAATGTCTGCGTTCCATTGACTTATTTACAGCATCTATGCACCCGACTTGCTCAAGTAAATAGAAGGGTTGGTTTTTGAGCAAAAAAAAATACCAGCGCGCAACCACGAGGAAAACATAGGTTGGCTTAGATGGTTGACAACATGTCATCTGTATTTTGTCTCAAATGTTTCTTGAAAACATAAATATATTTGGACAATGACCAGTTGTTGTCGCTCTAATGCATCATTATAGTTGTTGGTTAGTTAGCTAGAGAATTTTTGGCCATATTAACATTGACAGGAAATCAGTCAACAAACCTCAAAACAAGACATCGTATCAATAACAATGAAACAAGCTGAAACGAGAAACGATTCCCCCACATGGCAATTTCTTGTAATTCTTGCTAGCAATCTGTCCAGAAAAAGAAAGGAAACTTACTCACCCTCCAGTAGGTGACAGAAAATCTCCATCCTCGTCGTCAGGGGCAAACATTATGAATGGATTTGCTATTGAGTAGCAGTTACGTTTTTCTCAAATAGTATGATGTGTCTTGGGGTGAGAACTATAATACTTATTGAGAAATAACGCTATGACTGCCACCGCTCACTGAACTTGGATCTCTTCCTGTTCAGATCAGCTGACATACCACCTGATCCATGGTGCTGTAAAATTTTCTGCTCCGGGGCAAATTGAGGCACTCTTTAAATTCCATTTCCGTTTGACACACAGCGGTAGCTTTTCCTTTAGTTCTGACTGCAGGTCCAGGGTCAGTTTATCCAAAATGGCTTTATTGGGGCATGTGCAGAGAGGAAGCGGCGAAGCGGTAATTGACCCCATTATAACGGTAATTGAAAACGGTAATTGCCCCACTGGGCTGATCTAGAGTTATTATATACCGGAAGCTCTGGCTTATCCTACCAAAAGAACATGAATCAATCAGAAAATGACTCTCGATAAACCCAATGGGACAATTACCGTTGCAGTATACAATGATAACCACTAGAGTGAACCGTTACTCCAATTTAAACATCTCAGTATTTGCAGGTTACCCCCCCAAAAGAACAAAACTGACATGATAGACCACAAATTACGGGGGACACTGTAATTAGGATACTTGTTCCATTGAGCTACATTTGCATGTGCCAACAGACTATTTTATTTGAGAACTATTACCAAAGGATGGGGATCAAATGTATTCTGTCCCTATAATAGCATTAGCAGGGTATATCAATGTGGTCCGTGTTTTAATCAGGTGCCCTTATCTGACTTTTGGCGATGATTGAAATAAAAGACAGATGTGGGGGGTGGATGGATCAGCACCTCTCCAGTGGGGCCATTCAGATAGTGGCTTTCATTAGGCCTACATTGACAAATGGTTTTCCTAAAAAATGATCTGTCATCAGGTTGAAAATAGATCTAATTTATATTACATAAACATGACCACATGTCTTGCTATTAAGGAAAAGTAATGTTAATACCCATGTCGTACTTCCTTGCCAACTTTATTACAAGTGATAATCTCAATATTACTGGGCTATTCCTTGGTAAAGGGGTTAGTGCAATATCATTTTTGGTCTGTCATAACAGTACCGTAAATCCATGTGATTAATCATTTGGAATCATTTGATGCTTTGTTATTTGTTTTTGCATAACAAATTCATCCCACACAGAACATGAATGGTGTTATGGGGTTGATTGGTGTTGTTGCTCTTGAAATATAGGGTTAAGGCAACATAATTAATATCATGGAATGGAGTAAGTATAAGTGCATGTCTCGCTTTGATAGTAAGCAATGAATTCATATTCATGACCAAAAGTAAAGTAGCTAGGCTACATATCAGTAAATAAATTGAAGATCTGAGCCTGAGAAATTAATATTGTCTTTGCATAGCCCTTTGTTAGAATGGTATGCCACTTGACTATTGATTTTTATACTGGATAAAAATGGATGCACCTGTTGTGCACACTGATATGCGAAATAAGAACATTACTAGTTCCTGTACATTTCTGAAGAGGTTTTGTGAACTCCGAAATCTATTTCAGCACACGTACCAAGGAAGTAGTCATTTGAGGGACACGATCTAAAGGTAAGATGTTGCATTTGTCACGCTTAAGTTTTGTGCTAACCAAGTTGAACATGTTTATTCATGTACCTATTTCCTCTCTGTCGCATCACCACTCCAAAAGATAATGAAAAAACACAAACAGTCATATTAAATATATACAATCTCATTTACTCTCTTACATTATTTACATGGGATCATTTTACAACAATAATCCTTTAGACTTTTGAGCATGTTAAGTATCTTTGCGTATTAAAAATATAAAGTTCCATATTTTTACTCAATAATATGAGTCCAATTTGTTCTGTACTAGGCAGCAGCCTGTGATTTCCTGTTCCGTTTTGCGCGACGGGTGGGGGGAAAACTGATGAACTCAAAGTGTTTGATTCTATCCATGTTGGGGAAAGGTAGTGGGCCCTTGTGTAGCCTCTTGATGAAATGGACCTCTCTCTGGTTCTCCCTCGTCTTTGAGGCTTTGATGGGTCTACCTTTCCTAGTGAAAGCCACATACCAGCCCTCATACTTGGCATTCTGGAAGGCAGTGTAATTGTTCTCCAGAACAATCTCTGTGAAGATACAATCCCTGCTTCTTCCATTGAGCTGTTGAGAGGATGAGAGAGATGAAAGACATCAAGTCAGAGTGCCACTACTAGAAGGCATATAGATCAAAACAACATCTGGATAGGTCAATTAAAGTATGTCCCTCTGAACTACATTACTATCTATTGATTCTCAAGCTCCAAACAAAATGGAATACTTCAATGTTCTCCTGAAACACCGGAACCAACTAGTTTACAGTTATGTTTACATGAGTTTTATCACCATCAGACGAATGCAAACAATGTGTACAAGACAAGCGCACATCCATTGTATCTACATTTTCAGACTGTTTCATAACAACTACAACGATACCATATCAGTACAGCCGCCTCCATTTCAAAACAATAAACTATGAACAGTGAATGTTAAATAAATATCTAAACCACAATAACTATATTGTTGGATTTGTCCAAAGGACCGTTACCACCAGAAAAATACAGCCTTCATCTGTACTTATTTATTCACTAGATGAAACCAGAACCTAGTCTTTCAACACCCCAAAAAGATGGAGCGATGAAACCCTTTACTTCTCATGGCAAGCAGACAACACTGAATACATATTTCCGTTCCCATGCAGGAAGTGAAGGGTTGACTTCCGACCAACCACCAAAGGGAATGAGGAGAGTTTATCCCATGCCTTGCAACTGTAGATCTGCTACAGTTGGAAATACATGTTGGTTGTCTCCCCATCACCGACCCTATGCAGGCTAATGAATAGCATTACAAACAAGTGTCATTATAACACACTATAATGACACTTGTTTGTAATGCTATTCATTAGCCTGCATAGGGTCGGTGATCGGTGGGGTCGGCCAAATATGTCTGCCATATGACAGGGAGAAACACTGGTTAGTAAATGCATCCCTTTTATTGCAGTTTCACTATTTCAAACTATGTTTCTATTTGTTGAAAGAAAACTTCACTTAAATAATTTACAATCACAGTTACATAACAATGACCATATAACTATGAAACAAGCAAGCTAGAATGTGTTCATCTTTGAAAGTGATGTGGATTTGACATGATACCTTTCCAACTAGTTTCCCCTTCCCGTTCATACAGAGGTAACGTCCACTCTCTGCACCTTTGATCCGAACCCGACTGCCAAAGGTGTCAGTTTCTACAAAGAGACGTGCTACCACACACATATCCATATGAAAATACAACAATGGTGTGATAAATCCAGTATGTCAATTAACTATATTTTGTACACTCCTTGTATCATATTACAATTCTTGTATGGAAGTGGACTGAAAAAACAAAACCGTAGGAAGCTAGCAATAAGCTAACCTAATTGGCCTAAAAACAACTGGCATATACTGAAGAGAGATGATCTTAACAGCCTATGATGTGAGATATAATGGGTTTCGGGTTGAGACATTAACAAGCCATTGCTATGATTAATTAAGTGTTGTTATGCATGTTTGAAGACAAACGTAATCAGGGTGGAATACACAAATACCAATTGCATTTGTCCTATTGGTCCATTGATTGACTCCCTCTGGTTAATTAGGGCTAACAACAGGAATGTGTATTGGACCTGGACAAAAGACGATTCGCCAGACGAGATTTAGATATACCGTAGGTAGGCTAAATTACCATACAGACCTATACAGAGGGTGGAGGCAGAATTAGGTGAGAAAGTAGGCTTAGCCTAGGCTACAGAGCTCTTCATAGACAGACAGAACATTGCAAATGCAGTCCTCGTCAAAAACTATTAATAAGCCTTGCATGCATGCGTCCGACTGGTTGAAAACAGTGTCATGGCCCTCATGAGAAGAGAACAATTTACCGTAATTGTTGCCGTCCTCAGCAGTGGCAGTGACCCTCTTGCCCTGTATCTGAACGTGCTTCCCGCTGGTCCGACTGTATAGTTGGTAAACCCTGACCTGTCGCCGGCTAAACTGGTCCGTCACTGCGCCCTGCTCCCTCACATACTGGTTAAAATTAGGAGACGGGTGATTCTCCCCCTTTTTATGCAAAGGAAAAAAATAATCACTTGTAGGATTTTCTTCTAACCTCTAATTGAAATGTTTTCTAAAACAAGAGACCACTGCTTGACTCCAGAGCTTGACTGAATAACATAATACAAAAAATATAACATCTGGGTTTGTAAATTATTTGGTAAAAAAAACAATCATGATATCAACTCTTGTAGGACAACATATTGTGTTGCATTAGGCCTATAATTCATGTATTCAGAGGCAAGCGGCCCACTTAAAAATAACAAGCAAATCAAGACATTTTTATATTTATCATCAAATGCTTATTAATAATAATTTGTCTAAACTATCTGCACGGGACTTTGAAAGAGGGTTTACCTGAGCATGGCACCACAGCACGAAGAAATGAAAAGATCTGCGAAATGAAATCACAATGAATAAAACATCACCAACAATCAAATGTTTTTCGATAAGGATGTTTCAAAGAGTAAATATTCTTACATGTAAATACAGCGCTGATTTATTCCATACATTCTCTTGTTATGTCATCCAATTCCACATGTATTTCTTCACGGAGAGCAAGAGACCAACGGGTCCAAAGTTATCCAACAGAGTCCCCCGGTTTCGGATATCCGCTTGACCTGTCCACTCTGTGTCCCTTGTTAGTTTATGAGTTTGATTCCATTCACACGCCAACTTTCAGATGTGAAACACCTTCTTCAAAGTGTTCAGGAGAAACACATCATGGTACGCATATGAGGAAAATGGTAGGTCTATCTATACTACAATTACAGCAGGTGTGTTGAAGTGTGAAGGTCTTCCAAAAGGTATGCAACCAAAAGAGTCGCCGAGATCCATCATACAAGTCCAGTGGGAACACTATTATGTCCTAACTATTGCCATTTGGATGTTTATTTCAAGAGAAAATATTGTTCCCCATACGTAGCTCAATGTAGCCTCAAGTAATTCCAGGTTTAAAAAGCCCTCTTACTCATAGCGCGTCTTGGCCTCTTGCTGCGCAGTGGTTAAATGTTGAAAGGCTGGTCCCTCCCATAAACTGGTTGTCGGAGGTTTTGGATTGTGGGTGGGCAGGGCACTGTGGCCTGTAAAAAAATAATAAAAGGGGCAAAAAGTTTTAATAGCACATTACCTGATAATGTAATTCACTTTGGGTATTAAGCACAATATTACGCAATCACGGCAAATTATTAACCAGTATGCCTTATGCATATCAGCATGTACTTTATCTGTTTTATTTTATTTATTTTATGGAAATACACAACATAAAAAATACATCCTGTTTTTCATCTCTTGCGCTCGATTGCTCTCTCTCTCTCTCTCTCGCACTCTTTCTCTCTCTCACCTCTCTTTCACGACGGATGTAAATGCGAGTTATCTACTACGTTATAATGCACTTAGATTCTAATTAATCGCTGTATTTAAAAGTGAGTAGCTTAATCTCACTAGAAGGGGTGTGGTAATGAGGTTTAAAATTCATTGCTTTCTCCATTCTCGGCTAAAGATAAATCATGTTTGCAATAGTGTAGTAGCCTAATCAACATCATTAACTGATGACTGACTGATGACTGACTGATGTTACCAGGATGCTTATTTCCCGCTTGTTAAACTGGCATTAATTGAATGATGGTCTATTTTTGTCCAGGTTTACACCAGTGTCAAAATCGTTTTGAGATTATGTACATGTCTCTGAGAGATTATGATAGTTGCATAATTATTGTTTCACTGTTTTTCACACTGTGCATTCATATACTGTATTCTTCACATAGCTCATTATATTACTGTACATTGCATTTTTGTTACACTGTTTATACAGTGGGCGGCAGGGTAGCCTAGTGGTTAGAGCGTTGGACTAGTAACCGAAAGGTTGCAAGTTCAAATCCCGAGCTGACAAAGTACAAATCTGTCGTTCTGCCCCTGAACAGGCAGTTCACCCACAGTTCATAGGCCGTCATTGAAAATAAGAATTTGTTCTTAACTGACTTGCCTAGTTAAATAAATAAAAAATAAAAATACACACCATAGCTCTCTATAATATACAGTGCATTCTGAAAGTATTCAGACCCCTTGACTTTTTTACATTACAGCCTTATTCTAAAATGGATTACGTAGTTTTTCCGAATCAATCTACACACAATACCCCATAATTACAAAGCAAGAACACATTTTTAGACATTTTTGAAAATGTATTAAAAATAACAAACTGAAATATCACATTTCCATAAGTATTTAGACCCTCTTCTTGGATATGAAGCTACAAGCTTGGCACACCTGAATTTGGGGAGTTTCTCTCATTCTTGTCTGCAGATCTTTTCAAGCTCTGTCAGGTTGGATGGGGAGTGTCGCTGCACAGCTATTTTCAGGTCTCTCCAGAGATGTTCCATCGGGTTCAAGCCCGGGCTCTGGCTGGGCCACTCAAGGATATTCAGAGACTCTTGCATTGTCTTGGCTATGTGCTTAGGGTTGTTGTCCTGTTGGAAGTTGAACCTTCACCCCAGTCTGAAGTCCTGAGCGCTCTGGAACAGGTGTTCATCAAGGATCTCTCTGTACTTTGCTCCATTCATCTTTCTCTCTATCCTGACCCTGCCACTGAAAAACATCCCCCACAGCATGATGCTGCCACCACCATGCTTCACCGTAGGAATGGTGCCAGGTTTCCTCCAGACGTGACGCTTGGCATTCAGGCCAAAGAGTTCAATCTTGGTTTCATCAGACCAGAGAATCTTGTTCTCTGGAGCTCTGTCCGAGTGACCATCGGGTTCTTAGTCACCAACCTGACCAAGGCCCTTCTCCACTGTTTGGCCGGGCGGCCAGCTCTAGGGAGAGTCTTGGTGATTTCAAACTTCTTCTATTTAAGAATGATGGAGACCACTGTGTTCTTGGGGACCTTCAATGCTGCAGACATGTTTTGGTACCTTTCCCCAGATCCCCAGACCTTATATAGACAGGTGTGTGCCTTTCGAAATCATGTCCAATCAATTGAATTTACCACAGGTGGACTCCAATCAAGTTGTAGAAACATCTCAAGGGTGATCAATGGAAACAGGATGCACCTGAGCTCAATTTCGAGTCAAATAGGTTCAATGGGTCTGAATACGTATGTAAATAAGGTATTTCTGTTTCTTATTTATAATGCACTTGTTAAAAAATGCATATCTGACCATTTATTCTGCCCAATGGGTGGCAGACTTTGTAGCAATGTTAATGTCACTTCTTAAAACCTGTCAGTCAGTCAGTCCATCCATCAAGTTGTGTTGCCCAAGCTGTAGTCTCTGGCATAATTTGACAACAACCAATGTTTATTTCTTTTGTAAAAAACAAAGCAAAAACAAGCAAAAGGCAGGCAAGCAAGGTAACATTCATCATTTGAGATGAAGGAAACATGCTTAAAACACATTTGTATGTATACATATAGATGCACATACAGCAATACAGAAATAAACCACCATTTCTTACGCAGCAGTAATAGACACCACATCACCTGGAAAACCTATTTGCTTCTTCAAAGAATGTTTGCCAGGCATCTGTTGATATTTGATCCTGTCTTCAGCGTAGTCTGCTTGGACAATTAAAATATACTATTTTTAAAGCATATCAAACCAGTAAACACCACTTCAAGCTTACCCACTTAGTCAGATCACCCCCCCCCCCCCTACACACACACACACCACCACTACCACTCCACCCCACCAATTGACCTTTCGCACATAAAATGCGCATTTATGGTTAACATTTCCATAATGTAATATTCAATATTCATACTTAATTACCTATAGTCTTTCCTATACTATTACTCTAGTATAGTGTATGGAGTGATGTACTCTATAGTTGTTCCAACGGGGAAATAATGTGATGAATATGACCGTAGTTCAAAAGGGATGTCACAAGGGGTGTTACATACTGCTATACGTAGAAACATGGCAACGTGGGATGTTTAGCTCTGTGACTAGACTCCAATTATAGGAGCTAACTAGTAGAAATGTTAGGGGGGCAGAGGGGAGAGAGAGCTTTTGCAGTGGCTAGCCTCATCACTGTGGAATTCATCTCCAGCAGGCTGCCCTGCTTGGGTGTCAGATTTTTTTGGGGGGAGTGGGATGTACATAGAAAAAAATGATGTGGCCTCATGAAATACAAAATGATGGTGAGATCTGAGGCCTTGCAACCTGATCTAATTTATTCGTGTCTCCGCCGGCTTTACTGGCGCTAAGGCTGTGATGGAAATAACCAGACATTCAATGAAAAGCAGGCACCTAGAGCCACCCACAGAAAAGGTATAGAATTTGTCCTGGTACAAATAAACACTTCTTTGAACCTCATGAGAGAGAGAGAGAGAGAGAGACAGAGAGAGAGAGAGCGTGAGAGAGAGGGGATGAGAGAGAGAGAGGGAGGGTGAGAGAGAGAGAGAGGGGTGAGAGAGAGAGAGGGTGAGGGAGAGAGAGAGAGAGAGAGAGGGTGAGAGAGAGAGGGGTGAGAGAGAGTGAGAGAGAGAGAGCGAGAGAGAGGGAGAGAGAGAGAGAGAGGGTGAGAGAGAGAGAGAGAGAGAGAGAGAGAGGGTGAGAGAGCGAGAGAGAGAGAGAGAGAGAGGGTGAGAGAGCGAGAGAGAGCGAGAGAGAGAGAGGGTGACACTGCAGAAACCCAAGACAGGTGGACAGAGAAATCTGACATCCTTCAATGTGAACTGATCATATATGTGATTGTAAATGTATACTACAACCTGTACAAGTTATTCCTTATGTTATGCAATGGCTATATATTTTTTACCTACCTCAAATTTGACCTGCCATCAGTTGACCAAAGGCTTCCTGCATAAAGTAATGGACAGCTTTAAAACATCACTATACAGTATCACTACATGTAAATATTATATTGAGTAACTATGTCAACACAGGATCATCTTTATCCAGTATACTTCAGAGTTGCTGTACCTCCAGTAACATGTGAAAGGACAATTGGTGGTCTCCCAACAACTCCAACCACATCGTAAAGATCTCCGCCATAAAGAACAACTGGTCACTTTTTCTGACCCTGCAAAAATCGAGGAGGCGAAGGTTTAGAAAGTGGGTGGTCCTCTTTATGAATAATAAAAACTCAGATTGTTTCAGAGGATGAGGTTGGAGAATAGTCCTGTTGCTTCCCCCTGTGGATTTCTGCACAGCAGTTGGGCACCTTCACTCATGCCACCCAAACCCCTGCTATTAGGTCACTCAGCAGTGCTCTGGTGAGAGGGCTCCATTGACTCATAGGAGGGCTCTCCCCATTGCTCTGTATAATGACAGACCGTACATACTTGCCTCTTATGGAATGTTATGTCAGAGTGGACCTTTTCTAGAAATGTCATACTCAGACATGAAGGGGTAAATGCTGAAAAATTAGTACAAATGTATCAACATGTAACATACATACCTGAAATCTAGTTACATTAATCGCACGTTTTCATTTATACATTTAGAGTGCTAAAAGTGTATAGATTTGCAGTTATTAGAAAGGCCTCTGACCCCTAAGTACACCCCAACCATTTGCAAGCTGACCATTTGAGTTTCCCAAATTTGACACAGCTGAGACAGGCAATAAATTTGAACTAGTTTCCCCACCCCCTTTATCTGCAATGAGCCTTGGCCTACAACACACAAACACACCATTTGAATGGGACCACACTTACTGTCAGCACAACAGAAATAGATGATATGCTGCTTTATCAGAGTAAGTGCATTTCATAGTATGGGAAGATACAGTTTAGTCAAAACACCATATCGTTTAAAAAGTATATCTATATAATACATTATTCCATATGATGTAACTAAAGTCTATCTTTGCGTAATAATGAGAACACTAGCAAGGGGACTATAGACTGGGAAGTCCCAGACCACTGGGATGCTCAACAGGTGAAACCCGAGTTGTTGATCCATGATTAACACCCGCCAGTTGCAGACAGGGTTTGACCACTTCATCTGATGAGGCCAAGAAGCTGGTAACATGTCAGGCTTCAAAACTAATAAAGTGACTCAGACAAGAGCGATTCACAGAGAGGCAATGAAAATAGCTGGACGCTGTCCAATTCCAATGGCAGGAATCAGACTGGCCTGCCGATGGCGTCAGAGCATCTGTGTTATTTTTAAGGAGCAAAATGTCACTGAGCAATGAACATGCTCAAGGCACATATGTAACAGGGTTAGACACAAGGTCACGTTGAAGCCGTATCACTTTCTGAAGATAGTCACTGTTGTTAATGTGGCATAGATCAAGTGCTTTTAAGGTCCAACCACAGCTGCCGGAAAACATGTGGCGAGACATCATTTACCCCAGTACTTTTCAATCTGGTGTGGCGGCGCCACACCACTTTCAAAGCAGCAGCACTGAATACTGAAGACCTTTACCAGACAAATAAATTAGTTCACGTCACAGAAAAACATTTTGCAACGGAAAAAAGCAAGCCTTTCTTATTGGACTAGTTGACATAGTACCTCTCCCAATTTCAGCCCGTTTGCCTCTGTTTTGTCTAGTGAATGCAACTCTGTCCCTGGCATTTCACGCGGTAACCCCCCACCCTTCCCACAACAGGCGGATTCACCTGTCAGTCACAGTGGTCTCTTAGCTACAGCCTACAGAGCCTCATCACGCATGCCTCTCAACAACTATTTGGTTGCACCAGCAGCACCTTTGACTTGGCTTCACGCTCGTCTCGGGTCTGTGGAATCCTGGTGGAATCTGACTTTGTGGCTGTGTTATCTAATGGAAAAACCTTCCTCTCCTGCCTGCCTGGTTGCAAGGTCGTCAATAGCTACCACAGCCACAAATGGCTAAACCCTGCCAATTTCTTCAATTTATCTTCTTAAAATCTGATTTTAAACCTAACCCTAACCTTAACCCTAATCTTAATCACACTGCTAACATTATGCCTAACCCTAACCTTAAATCAAGACCAAAACCAAATTGTTGTTTTTATACATGTTTTAAGATATAGCATATTTTCACTTTGTGACTGTGGTAACTAGTAACAACCCTGCTTGTCTACCTCATAAGAGGGCAAACACAAATGTTCATGGAAAACAAGGAATGTGTTAATAAAAACGGTTAATAAAACCAGTTTAGTCGTCCTCTAAAACAATCTAGAATGATCCAATTTATAGCTAACTAGAAAAACTACTAAAGTTAGCTTTAGAGTAGCCAGGCTAGATAGCTAGCTAGCTTGCTTACCTTAGATAGCTAGGTTGATGCAATCATGCTGCCAGCAGTTAACGTTAATAATTTAGATTCACTGAATAAATGTGTTTGGCACAGGATAAAGAAGATGAAATGATCTGCTGCTGCTACCCAAGGCCAATGAAGTTCCTGAAAAGGTTAGTCAGACAGTTTGTTAGTCCAATTATGTTCATTTGCATATTGTTTTATTTCCACTGCTGGTGATTATTCACACATGTTTGTAGCACATATTTCACTCTTAAAAGTTAAAAACCTACAAATTCCCCCGCAGAGCAGTCTACACAGAGAAGAACGTGTTTGTCTAACTATAACAGATGGATGGATGGCTAATGCAGAAAGAGAGAATTGATGGATTCTTGCACCACCATCACTTTCACAAATACAGAGACAGGCAGCCATGGCAACAACTTTCTTTGACTAGCTAGTGCATAGTGACACCTACTGATATGAACTGGTAATGCAGGTTTGGTTAGAATAGAGTGTAATAGAATGAGCGACATTCAATAAAATCTACTTCATGAAAAGGGGGATATATTCAATGAAATTGATGAAAGTCAGGGCCGCAACTGAGTACGGGGGACATTCTGAAATAGCATATTTGCCCCCCCCCAGTGTTTTCATTGGAATGTAATATAAAACTAGGCAACGGTGTGCTTTAGGACCATCCGGACACCTCCAAATGGTTGGGAAGGCTGTTTGGAGTGTTTATCCGACTGGATAAAATCCCCCCCACTTCTAAAACCAAAGTTGTGAAATTAATATTTAATACATTGTAACCATTTTTTGCATAACGCTCAGCCGTGCAATGGTAGTTCCCTAAACTACAGAGTATACTTGTCCATTGAAGTTGTTGTCCCTGGCTCTTTTGATATCAGATTCAGGATGAATAATATCAAGGTTTGTGATAGTTTGAAAGGGTTTGATCCACCAGGCCAGGAGTGTTTCCAATTCACATGACCCGACAAGAAAACCCCCAGCCCTATAGTCCTAGCACAGATGAAATGGGAAGCTATCTATAATAATAATAATATATTCTCATATCCCCAGAGTAAGACCCAGAATTGTATCTGATCAGGTCATGAGATCAAGAAAAACTCCAGGCCCCAGAAAAGACAGACAAATTTTGCCATACCACTTTTGAACCTGTGGTGCCACCTCTGGGTCCAACATTTAGAAAAAATACATTGTTAAATTTGATAAAGTTATTGTCAACACAGTATTGGCAGGAGCTGTTCCAATACCCTCACAAGAGAGAACCTTGAAGTCCCTGTATGAAAATTGCATCCATTTGTATGGAGATGCTTTGCGGTTGTCCCTCATTCACGGACAGTATTTATGGATCTTTTGGGAAACTCAGGGAAACCATGAGTCATTAAAAATCTAAATGATCAAATGTATTATTCAACAGCTTTTTGGGGTGCTCAGTAGAGCACATCTCACGTCTCAGTGAGAAAACAGTCTTTGGAGATGAGAGACTGCAGCAACAAAAAAAGCATGCAAACAATGTGACCTTGGAACACTGGCACTAGGAAAAATAGCCATTTATTAGAAATTTGTTATGCATCCAGAAACATGTGACCTCCTGCTCCCCGAGGACACATTAAGCCATTATACTGTATTTGACTGTTTTTGCGTTTCAAGATCTCACTGATTGGCATTTAAA
Source organism: Oncorhynchus nerka (assembly GCF_034236695.1). Classification (NCBI taxonomy): domain Eukaryota; kingdom Metazoa; phylum Chordata; class Actinopteri; order Salmoniformes; family Salmonidae; genus Oncorhynchus; species Oncorhynchus nerka. Next base: position 64,761,580 of record NC_088408.1, on the reverse strand, counting down.
TGTATTCTCTCATCAGTTGACAGCAACACATCAGACATATGTCGCTGATGTCACTGGGCCTTGTAGTCAAAACAATGAATTGCTGAGTATATTCCCTGAGGATTTTTAGAAGGGGGATTCTTTTGAAATTCCCCCCTGGTCTTTTTGTATTAGAGGGATAGAATGCTCATACTAGTATACATTTAGCAGGTATTTGATTCCTTTAGCATTTGAACAGAAATGCTTTTTCAAAATAAACCGTCCTTTGTTTTAAAAGCACAATGACTTTTTGTGCACATCCAATTATGATAAATATTTCTACTGATAATACAATTAATAAACTGCCACTAATTGATTAACTTTGTCACTAGTTGACGGTAATACACACACCTGGTTGCCTGCTCGAGCCCCTCAGCAACAACATATCATTTAATATGGAACATTTTAATGTTGAGGTAGTGCTAATAAACATACACAAAAAAATTTGCAAAATATAGATTATGTAGTATCTGAGTTATAGGTCCTCCTTCACCTTACTGTTGTACCTTGTGCAAATGATAAATGTGAAACTTACCCAGCAAAACATGTATCTGCTTTTCTGACATCATGATTTGTTGATACATTCCAAACAGCGAGAGCCAAATATCATTTGGGGGTTGAATATTCTACCCCTGGATACAGTTTAACAAGCTGTCAGTCATCAGCAAGTGATTGCACATAAAATGTTGTGTGTCTCAACCACAGGAGGTTGGTGACATCTTAACTGCGGAGAACGGGCTCATGGGAATGGCTGGAGCGGAGTTGGTAGAATGGTATCAAATACATCAAACGTTTGTTGTATAGTTTCAGGACGGCGTCAACAGAGATGGCCGCCTCGCTTTGCATTCTTAGGAAACTATGCAGTATCTAGTTTTTTTTGTATTATTTCTTACACTGTTACCCAAGGGAAATCTTAAGTCTCTTTACATACAGCCGGGAGGAACTATTGGATATAAGAGCAGCGTCAACATACCAACATTATGACCAGGAATACGACTTTCCCGAAGCGGATCCTCTGTTTGGTCCACCACCCAGGACAATGGACGGGACCCAGCAGGCGACCCAAAACAACGGCGCCGCAGAAGGGGCAGATGGAGCGGTCTTCTGGTCAGGCTCCGTAGACGGGCACATCGCCCACCGCTCCCGAGTATACTACTCGCCAATGTCCAGTCTCTTGACAACAAGGTAGACGAAATCCGAGCAAGGGTTGCCTTCCAGAGAGACATCAGAGATTGTAACATTCTCTGTTTCACAGAAACATGGCTCACTCGGGATACGTTATCAGAGTCAGTACAGCCACCTGGTTTCTTCACGCACCATGCCGACAGAGACAAACATCTCTCTGGTAAGAAGAATGGCGGGGGTGTATGCCTTATGATTAACGAGACGTGGTGCGATCATAACAACATACAGGAACTCAAGTCCCTTTGTTCACCTGACCTAGAATTCCTTACAATCAAATGCCGACCGCATTATCTACCAAGAGAATTATCTTCGATTATAATCACAGTCGTGTATATCCCCCCAAGCAGATACCTCGTCGGCCATGAAAGAACTTCATTAGACTCTATTTGAACTGGAAACCACATATCCTGAGGCTGCATTTATTGTAGCTGGGATTTTAACAAGGGAAATCTGAAAACAAGGCTCCCTAAATTGTATTAGCATATCGAATGCGTGACCCGGGTGTCAAGGTTTACCAGAATTGGACCCAGAAGCAGACCAGGACAAGGTGAGTATAAAGACGGTGAGTATTTATTAATCAATAAGAACGTGGAGGTAGATAGTTCCGGGTGGAGGAGCGGGCAGCGGAGGTGGGTTGATGGGAGTGGATAGGCAGATCCAATGGATAACAACACACTGGCGACGAGCAGACAGGGATGGGGTATGGGTTCCGGGTGAATGGCTGTAGACAAAACAAACGGTGGTAAGTTAAAGGCAAGCAAGACGTACAAAACAATAAAACAAAACAAGCTCTATAAACTGGAGGCTGGTTCGTGGGCACAACATACTGTTCATGGCTAACGATCCGGCAGGGAATGGATGTCAGGTCAGAGCTTTTGAAGGGGAGAGGTGATGATCAGGACAGGTGTGCAGATTACTGATGGGATACAGGTGCGGGTGAACATCGATCTCCCAACAAGCTAATTCGCCCGGCAACCAGACAGGGTGCGTTCCAGGACACCGGAAACACACTCCAGGACAGAAACACAGGCAAACACAGACTCAGGAAGCGGGATTCGTGACAGTACCCCACCTCCGACGAACGCCACCGGGCGGACTACCTGGAGCGCCAGGGTGGAGGCGGTAGAAGTCACGAAGCAGGTCGTCATCAAGGATCTGACGCCGAGGAATCCAACTCCTCTCCTCTGGACCATATCCTTCCCAATCCACGAGATATTGGAAACCTCGACCCCGCCATCTGGAATCCATTATGCGGCGCACCGTGTAGGCAGGACCACCTCCGATCATCCGAGGAGGAGGAGGACGAGGAGGAGCGGGCAACAGAGGACTGAGGAGAACCGGCTTGAGGCAGGAGACATGAAAGGTGGGGTGTACTCGAAGCGTTGCCGGCAATTTGAGTCGGACCACAACAGGGTTAATGATTCTCTCCACCACAAACGGACCAATGAACTTTGGTGACAGTTTCCTCGACTCAGTCCGTAGAGGAAGATCCCGTGTAGCCAACCAAACCTTATCTCCGATGGTATAAGCGGGAGCAGGAATACCGCGATGATTCGCCTGGATCTGATACCGGTCAGAAAGGAGGACCTTTCTGGCCCGATGCCAGGTCCGGTGGCAACGACGAATGTGGGCCTGGACAGAAGGAACCGAAAGATCCCTCTCCTGAGAAGGAAACAAGGGAGGTTGGTATCCGTACAGGCATTTGGAAGGGGGACATCCCAGTGGCAGATGAAGGAAGGGTATTATGGGCATACTCGACCCAGGGTAATTGAGATGACCAAGAGGTGGGATCAGAGGAGACAAGACAACGCAGCGTGGACTCCATCTTCTGGTTGGCTCTCTCCGCCTGACCATTAGATTGTGGGTGAAATCCAGAAGTGAGACTGACTGTAGCTCCAATGGCCAAACAGAAGGATCTCCAGACAGCAGAGGTAAACTGAGGACCACGGTCAGAAACAATGTCACTGGGCAATCCGTGGACCCTGAAAACCTCCCTAACCAGGATCTCGGACGTCTCCGTGGCAGATGGAAGCTTGGAGAGAGGGACAAAATGAGCAAACTTGCTGAATCTGTCCACAATGGTCAGAATGACCGTGTTCCCAACAGAAGGGGGCAATCCCGTGACAAAATCCAGGGCCAGATGCGACCAAGGTCGCAGAGGAATAGGTATGGGGTGAAGAAGCCCAGAGCTGGGCCGATTGGTACTTTTGTTCTGAGCACAAACAGGACATGTGGCAACAAACCTCGGGGTATCTTCTCCCATGGCAGGCCACCAAAATCGTCTGCGCAGTAGCGCCATAGTCCGAGCAACGCCAGGGTGACAAGCTATCTTGCTGGCGTGGGACCACTGAAGAACAGCAGAATGGACCGACTCAGGCACGAACAACCGACCGGGTGGACCGTTACCGGGGCCGGGCTGCGTCCGAAGGGCCGACATCACATCCTCCTCAATCTTCCATGTAACGGATCCCACGACAAGGTTCTGGGGAAGAATCGTCTCAGTCTTGGCCCCACTCTCATCCGTCTTGGAGAACATCCGGGACAAGGCGTCCGCTTTGCCGTTCTTCGACCCAGGTCGGAACGTCAGGGAAAAATTGAAGCGTCCAAAAAACAAAGCCCACCTGGCCTGACGGGAGTTGAGACGTTTAGCCGATTGCACGTAAGCCAGATTCTTGTGGTCAGTCCAGACCACAAACGGTTGCTCCGCTCCCTCCAACCAGTGACGCCACTCCTCCAAGGCAAGCTTCACAGCGAGAAGCTCCCGGTTACCCACATCGTAGTTTCTCTCAGCTGGTGAAAGACGACAAGAGTAGAAGGCGCAGGGATAGAGTTTACCGTCAGTGGAGCTACGCTGGGACAGGATGGCGCCCACCCCCACATCAGACGCGTCCACCTCAACAACAAACTGACGGGAAGTGTCAGGTTGAGAGAGAATCGGCGCGTTGGTGAATCGGCTCTTCAAGTTCAGAAATGCTCGGTCTGCCTCAGGAGTCCAACAGAAAATTCTGGTGCAAGACGTCAGAGCAGTTAAAGGGGCGGCCACCCGGCTGTAATCACGGATAAACCTCAGATAGAAGTTCGCAAATCCCCGGAATCTCTGGAGCTGCAATCTCGTACCGGGCCGGGCCCAATCCCGAACCGCCCGAACCTTCTCTTGGTCCATCTTGATCTCACCCCTGGAGATGATGTACCCGAGGAAGGATGTAGTGTGGGCGTGAAAATCACACTTCTCTGCCTTCACAAACAGACGGTTCTCCAATAACCGCTGCAGGACCTGCTTAACATGCTGGATGTGGCTGGAAAGCTCCTTGGAGAAAATCAGGATGTCATCCAGGTAAACGAACACAAACAGACCGATCATATCCCTCAGCACGTCATTCACCAAACTTTGGAACACTGCTGGAGCGTTGGAAAGTCCAAACGGCATCACCTGGTACTCTAAATGTCCCATAGGTGTATTGAATCCAGTCAACCACTCGTCCCCCTCTTTGATCCGAACCAGATGATACGCATTGCGTAGATCAAGCTTCGTAAACACAGTAGCACCCTGTAAAGAATCGAAAGCGGAGCTCATCAAGGGCAAGGGGTACTTGTTCTTGACCGTAATATCATTCAACCCCCGATAATCAATACACGGTCGTAGAGAGCCATCCTTCTTACTCACAAAAAAATCCAGCTCCCAGGGGTGATGACGAGGGACGAATGAGACCTGTAGCAAGAGACTCCTTTATGTATGTCTGCAGGGCTTCCCGCTCAGGTCGAGAAATACTGTATAACCGTCCCTTGGGAAAGGCAGCTCCAGGGAACAGCTTAATTGTACAATCATAAGGTCGGTGGGGAGGAAGTGACTGAGCTTTCTGCTTACTGAACACCTCACCCAACTCGTGATATGTTTCAGGAACCAGGGACAAATCAGGAGGAGCAGACTCACTGACCCGACTGGGGACAGCATGAGAACAGGCAGTCCTGAGGCAGTTAGCATGGCACTCAATGCTCCAACTAGTTACCTTACCAGTCACCCAATCGAACGAAGGATTGTGTTCTCTTAGCCAGGGGTATCCAAGAACCAGAGGAACATGGGGGGAAGGCAAAATGAAAAAAGAAATAACCTCTGAATGATTCCCCACCAACAACATCTTAACCGGTTCAGTCCTCATAGTGATCCGTGCCAGACTACTGCCGTTCAGAGTGGTTGCTTCAATGGCTTCCGGTAATTGCTCCTTGGAAAGCCCCAGCTGTTCCACTAAGTCGGCATCAATGAAGCTGTCATCGGCACCTGAATCGATGAAAGCGTTAATCGCTAAACTCTGATTCTTATTTATGAGGGTAGCAGGAAAACGAGGTCTGACAGGACTCTTGAGAGGTTGAAACTGGCTCGCTAACAAACCTCCCAAACTTAACGAGCCGAGCAGTTTAACGGGTGCTGAGGACAACCGGAGATGTAATGTCCCGAGCTACCACAGTAGAGGCAGCTGTTGGTCTCACGTCTACGTTGGCACTCGTCCTTAGTTAACCCGTGCCGCCCCACTTTGCATAGGTTCAGGATCTGGCGGCAGGACTCCTCCACTAATCCCGTGTGAGGGAAAATGATCAACCCGTTCTGGTCCACTTCCTGACCCGAATGGTAACCGAGTCTCAGATTGATTAGATGGACCCCACTGCTTCTCCCTCCTTCTCTCTCGGACTCTATTATCTACCCGAATAGCTAAGGTGACCAAACTATCTAGGTCACTAGGCTCTGGATAGGAGATCAGCTCGTCCTTGAGTTGCTCCGACAACCCCTGGTAAAAAAATGCTTGTAGTGATTCCTCATTCCAACCACTCTCCACAGCCAATGTCCTGAATTCTATCACAAAGTCTGCCACACTGCGAGCTCCTTGGCGAAGAGAGAACAAACGTTTAGCTGCGTCCTTACCTCGGACTGGATGGTTAAAAAGCTTTCTCATATCTGCCGTGAAACCCTGGTATGACGTCATGCATGTGTCCCGTCGTTCCCAAACAGCTGAAGCCCATTCCAGAGCTCTACCACGCAGCAGCTCAATAACAAAAGCTATCCTAGCCTTTTCTGTGGCGTAAGAGTAGGGCTGCAGATCAAAAACTAACCCACACTGTAAAAGAAATTAACGGCATCCTCCCAGATCTCCCTCGTACTTCTCCGGTGTCGGAACCTTGGGCTCACGGAAGGAACCCGCTCCCGAATCGGCAGGTGATATGGGTGAAACAGGTGGTGGATGATCCGCCGGCAACCTGAGCTGATCCTGGATACTCGTTAATCTATCCGATAAGTTTCGGATTGAACCCGCTATCTCGTGTAGCGCCGTGTTGTGTTGTCCCAACATCTTCTACTGCTGGGTAATTGTATGGCAAACGGAGTCCAGGTCCGCTGGGTTCATCACTGGCCGGATCGTTCTGTCAAGGTTTACCAGAATTGGACCCAGAAGCAGACCAGGACAAGGTGAGTATAAAGATGGTGAGTATTTATTAATCAATAAGAACGTGGAGGTAGATAGTTCCGGGTGGAGGAGCGGGCAGCGGAGGTGGGTTGATGGGAGTGGATAGGCAGATCCAATGGATAACAACACACTGGCGACGAGCAGACAGGGATGGGGTATGGGTTCCGGGTGAATGGCTGTAGACAAAACAAACGGTGGTAAGTTAAAGGCAAGCAAGACGTACAAAACAATAAAACAAAACAAAACAAGCTCTATAAACTGGAGGCTGGTTCGTGGGCACAACATACTGTTCATGGCTAACGATCCGGCAGGGAATGGATGTCAGGTCAGAGCTTTTGAAGGGGAGAGGTGATGATCAGGACAGGTGTGCAGATTACTGATGGGATACAGGTGCGGGTGAACATCGATCTCCCAACAAGCTAATTCGCCCGGCAACCAGACAGGGTGTGTTCCAGGACACCGGAAACACACTCCAGGACAGAAACACAGGCAAACACAGACTCAGGAAGCGGGATTCGTGACACCGGGCTGGGAAAATTCTGGATCATTGTTATTCTAACTTCCGCAACGCATACAAAGCCCTCCCTCACTCTCCTTTCGGCAAATCTGACCACAACTCCATTTTGTTGCTCCCAGCCTATAGACAGAAACTAAAACAGGAAACAACCGTGCTCAGGTCTGTTCAACGCTGGTCCGACCAATCTGATTCCACGCTTCCAGATTGCTTCGATCACGTGGACTGGGATATGTTCTGGATAGCGTCAATCAACAACATTGATGTATACGCTTATTCGGTGAGCGAGTTTATTAGCAAGTGCATCGGTAGTGTTGTACCAACAGCGACTGTTAAAACCTTCCCCAACCAGAAATTGTGCAAAACTGAAAGCAAGAACCACTGCTTTTAATCAGGGCAAGACGACCGGAAACATGACTGAATACAAACAGTGTAGCTATTCCCTCCGCAAGGCAATCAAACAAGCTAAGCGTCAGTATAGAGACAAAGTAGAGACGCAATTCAATGGCTCAGACACGAGAGGAATGTGGCAGGGTCTACAGTCAATCACGGACTACAGAAAGAAAACCATCCCCGTTGCACTCACTTCCGTCATCATGAAATGCTTTGAGAGACTAGTCAAGGATCATATCACCTCCATATCACCTCCACCCTACCTGACACCCTAGACCCACATCTGTGGACCTATTGCTTACCGCCCCAATAGGTCCACAGACGACGCAATCGCAATTCGCAATCACACTGCACACTGCCCTAACCCATCTGGACAAGAGGAATACCTACGTAAGAATGCTATTCATCGACTACAGCTCAGCATTTAACACCATAGTACCCTCCAAACTCGTCATTAAGCTCGAGACCCTGGGTCTTGACCCCACCCTGTGCAACTGGGTCCTGGACTTTCTGACGGGCCGCCCTCTGGTGGTGAGGGTAGGAAACAACACCTCCAACCTGCTGAACCTCAACACTGGGGCCCCACAAGGGTGCATTCTGAGCCCTCTCCTGTACTCCCTGTTCACCCATGATTGCGTGGCCATGCACGCCTGTAGATGACACTACAGCAGTAGGCTTGATTACCAACAACGACGAGATGGCTTACAGGGAGGAGGTGAGGGCCCTCGGTGTGTGGTGTCAGGAAAACAACCTCACACTCAATGTCAACAAAACAAAGGAGATGGTCGTGGACTTCAGGAAACAGCAGAGGGAGCACCCCCCTATCCACATCGACGGGACAGCAGTGGAGAGGGTAGTAAGTTAAGTTCCTTGGCGTACACATCACGGACAAACTGAAATGGTCCACCCACACACACAGTGTGGTGAAGAAGCCGCAACAGCGTCTCTTCACCCTCAGGAGGCTGAAGAAATTTGGCTTGTCACCAAAAACACTCACAAACTTTTACAGATGCACAATCGAGAGCATCCTGTCGGGCTGTATCACCGCCTGGTACGGCAACAACTCCGCCCACAACCGCATGGCTCTCCAGAGGGTAGTGAGGTCTGCACAACGCATCACCGGGGGCAAACTACCTGCCCTCCAAGACACATACACCACCCGATGTCACAGGAAGGCCAAAAAGATAATCAAGGACAACAACCACCCGAGCCACTGCCTGTTCACCCACTATCATCCAGAAGGTGAGGTCAGTACAGGTGCATCAAAAGCTGGGACCGAGCGCCTGAAAAACAGCTTCTATTTCAAAGCCATCAGACTATTAAACACCATCACTAACATTGAGTGGCTGCTGCCAACACACTGACTCAAATCTCTAGCCACTTTAATAATTACAAATTGGATGTAATAAATGTATCACTAGTCACTTTAAACAATGCCACTTTATATAATGTTTACATACCGTACATTATTCATCTCATATGTATATACTGTACTTTATACCATCTACTGCATCTTGCCTATGCCGTTCGGCCCGTCGCTCATCCATATATTTATATGTACTTATTCTTATTCATTCCTTTACACTTGTGTGTATAAGGTAGTTGTTGTGAAATTGTTAGATTACTTGTTTGATATTGATGCATGGTCGGAACTAGAAGCACAAGCATTTCGCTACACTTGCATTAACATCTGCTAACCATGTGTATGTGACCAATAACACATGGTTTGATGCCATTCCATTCACTCCGTTCCAGCCATTATTATGAGACGTCCTCCCCTCAGCAGCCTCCACTGGTCTCAACAACTTTGTTTGACACTTTGCAGATAAACAATCATGCTGATGCATTTTTTATGTGGAGCACGCTATGATGGTTCATGAACAATTAGTATGACATCACGAACATGGGTTTTTACTAACGAAAATCACTTACTTCATTTATCAGACGTTTTCAAAACCTCACATTCTGCAAATATGAATGTGCAAGTGCAGACGGATGACGGAGGTTCCCCGCCTTGCCTTTTTCCATTGGCTGCATTGCCTCCCCTTGCCCCTTGCCCTCCAGTAGATGCGTGACTGTGGGCCCCAATCCCAGCTGGTGTGTGGAGTGGTGGAGGGCTGACTGGGTCTGGAGCAGCTGTCTGCTCCCTCCACCCCTAAGTCCTCTGATCTCTGCTCTGCAGTTCACACCTGATCACCAACGCCTGCACTTCACACAGGAATTTTCCATTTTCTATTTTCTCTCACCCCGGGCCCACCCCCACCGGCAGGACAAGTGGTGCCCTACAACTCCCTGACTGGCGACGCCCAAACCAGGCTGTGACACAACGGCATGCCTGGTATTTCAGTCACACTTCCATGACTCAGTTGCCACAGGAGTTGAAGGCTATTCTCTCTCTGTTGTTGTGACTCTAGGAAGTAGACCTAAAGGCAGTAGACTTAAAATCCACTCCAAAACTATTTTTTGGTATTTGTTTCATTAGTCCACTGTTTATACAGTCCTAAAATGTTTTGCATGACAGCAGTTAGGTTTTCAAGATATTGGACTTTCAAGAAGCAAAACGTCACCACTACATCATCATATGATGCTTTTTGCATCATCAGGATGATGGGGCTGGTGACACTTCTTTTATGGATATGCTTTGAGGCTTTTGAAAAGCCTTTCCACGTCCAATAATTGTCTGTGTGTTCAATGAGCAACATCCCCTCATTATCTCCTAACTCATCACCTCCAATCATCTCTTCCCAACAGGCAAAACTTGTTGAAATGGTGACATTACAGCCAGACACTTCTAGTCGTAAACTGGTTGTAACGACATTATTTCACCATCTTCGCCCGCTGAGTTGAAGCAGTTTAATGTCACAATAGCTGAGAAAATCAGACCATATCTGAGACTGACCCCTGAGATATCCCTGTCTAGAGGTCACACGCTACTGTGAGCTGTACATCAGCCCACCAGTCACTGCCGTGAGAACCAAGCTGTCCTCGGTCAGCCATGCTGTGTCTTACCTGCCTGTGACCTCTGAGAGGGCTGCCGTTGACCCCCATCAATCTCTCCTCACATCTCTTTACTCTGAGCCCCATGTCCCTCTCAAAGGCCTCTTCACATCCAATCTAACACTGCATCTCTGAACCCAGGGCAGGCCTGCTTCCCCTGACTGGTCTGTAGTGCTGTGGACGAGTGCTTACAGCCTCTCAGTCAGTCTTTTATCAGTCAGTCACATATTTCACAGACATAATGACAAAGTCATACAAGGGCTGGTGACACATGGCCTTGTGAAGGTCTCTGACACATGGCCTTGTGAAGGCCGCTGCCAGAGGGTGTGTTGGGGCAGTGTGTGTGTGTGTGATGGTGCAGGTGTGTCCTTTCATGTGTAAAGGCGGCAGTGTCTACCTTATTAGTAAAAATTTAATTTACTTTTATAGTCAAGCTCATTATTGCTCACCATTGGGATTTCTGCATTGGAAGTGAGGGAATACAAATTCTGTACGGGTCTTTACCCGAACTGGGGCAGTTGAGGTTAACAGTCATGATAGAAACAGAAATTAGATTAAACAACGTTTTATAACAGGGGTTTATAAAAAATCATTCAAATGGTCTGCTGCTTAGATACAGATCTCAGTAGGCAGAGCAAATCAATAGCTTACGATTCCATTGACAATGCCACACTAAAGTAATGGAAGTAATTGGCTTAGCTTTGATGCAGGGGGAGGGTCAGAGGGTCACAGAGGGAGCAGCGTAACAGGACACTTCCAAAGGCAGCACTTAAACTCTTTACAAAAACACAAGTGCAGCTCCTGTTTCCACTCACCTGCACAACCCAGCATAGAGGCCCTCTCTCCCAGCATGTCACTACAGGACAGGCCCTCACGTAAGCTGGGAACACAGAGGTCGCTTTCACATCAAAAATAGACACATAATACCATCAATGAATCTCAGAGTTCTTAGTTCATTAAGACTATTGTTACTGGAGTTTTGTATCCCTGTGTTGAATCACTGTCCATTTCCTGTTCTTTGATGTTGAAAGTGATGTGTGAAGAATAATGAACAATGGAAAGTAGAACTACAGATGTAGGATCTTAATTTGATCACCCTGTTGCAGGAGAACCTTCCTGCAATGCAGGAAATGTAAAACGTGTAGTGCACTTGATGTTTTACAATCTTTTGAAGTTTGTAATTTCCCCTTTTGAAATTTCTGACTTGATTTTCCCTTATGAAAAATGCATTAACCCCTACAAAAATGTCCATTAATTGTAATCCACAGAATGATTCACATTTCCTGTTGCTGCAGGAAGACTTTACTCTCCAATTAACATCCTACATCTGTACTACCTGAAAATAAACGGTAGATTCTTAGTATTCTCACCATCTACCGCAGATGAGAATAGTAATTAAATGGACCTTTTTATATGACTAAGATCATAGAAATTCATGTCTCAACAGAAACTAAGGAGCCAAAACACCATGAATCATGTTCAGGTTCCCCTATTAGAGATCATCCTTTATCAATAATAAAATGAAAAGCTCCTTTTCCTATAACACCAGGTCATTACAATCAACCAACCAAAGAAGAATGTGCACGTAGGCCACCATAATGAGTACAGAGGGGCCTAGTGGACCATTCTGTTAACATGACAGACAGCTAACCATCTTTTCCTCTTGTTAAAGTAACAGCGTAGGTGCAGAGAGAGGACAGAGAGAGGCACCTCTTTCCAAGGTCCTGCTGGGGTTCAGATGGTAGATATCAACAGATGCAGGACGACTAGTCAACAGGCACAGAGATAAAGCCAGAGATTTGAGAATGGCTATGGTTACATGTCAGTTCTGATAGCTTCTAACATTCCAGAGAAAATGTCTCCCTCACCACTCCCTCTGTTCTTCACCCCCACCCTCTCTCTCTCTCTCTCGCTCTCTCTCTCTCTCTCTCTGGGTTGGGCTGTCAGATTGAGCTGCGGACAGAGGGGTCCACAGCAGGGGGAAACTCTGCCTGCCCATCACTGGGCCCCCCCATAGTTCCCAGTGTACCCTGTCACACTCCAATTAAACCAGAAGCTGATCTGAGGGGCACTTTCTTAGACAAGCTGCAGACAGCCATTTGAAATGGGACACAGGGACCCGCCCTGGCAATGTTTGTCTTTACACTAGCTATCACTTTGACACATTTTCAGCCACAGATGAGCTATGATAAATGTCCACCCCTCCGTAACACATGTTTAGTTAAATGGCATTCAAAAGTAAAACAATTATTTAATTCCGGATATGTCAACGACATCATTTATTATCAAAGAGAGACAGTGAAAAATCACACAGATAAACATGAATATGCATACCGACATACTACCGAAATTATCGACGATGAACGATGTGAACACATTTAATGTTTTAAAATGTCAATCTTAGGGCTAAAAACATGCGCCAGTCAAATGATTTTAAACATCCTTCAGTAGAATAGTGACAAGTGACAAGTGACTTTGTCAAGACATCATGAAACAGTGAGTAATGCCATTTCGACAAGGGAATCATTCTTCCAGCTAAAGCACAGTAGCACTGATCATGTATTCAACAGACAGCTCTATAAGCCTTTTCTGTTTACACTGACTGAAAAGTGTCAGTTGTTGAATGTACAACATATCATGTTACCTTTATAGGCCTTATAGACAGATAGTGTGGAAAACATGTCTTGAAATTATAATTCCATGCAGGGCCTATAAAGCTTGGGCTTGAAAGTGGGACAGACACTACTTGATCAAACAATGACAAATATATGACTTTGTGGAAAACATGTATTTCAAGTCTCAACCGTTTTTCAGAGTCAGTAACACAGGATTATTATTTTCAAACCCACAAATCCACCCCCATTTGCACAAAGTCCAACAAAGGAGGAAGCCGCCAATAATTGACATCCTGTGATGTACTGTATCCCTCGCCCAACCCTCCCACCACAGATTCTAAATGCCTCAATACACAAGTGCACCTGAACCGTGAAAGGAAGGTGAAAATTAAGTCTACTTTGGGGCATAAAAAAATGGGTTTATCTCCCGGGTGGAACGATGCTCTCCCAATCTGACACACAAGGAGACGGAGAGTTGACCTGAATGGGAAACAGCATGGCCTTTTACAAAAGACCTGTTACAAACAATTAGTCCTGACCGCCGGGTTTGATTTGGATGGCTAATTGCCGGTTCAGGCTGAGAGAGTGTGTGAGGTGGCTGGGAAGCCCGGTAGCTGTGAGGACCCTGAGAGTGAGCGATGCCCAGACAATAGCTGCTTTTATTTCACATTCAGGTTCTACAAAGTAGGTGTGCTCAAAAGGTTTAATCTCTAATTCGGAGCCCACAGGAAAAGTCATTCATATTGAAAGGTGGTACAACACTGTTTCAGGTATGCTCCCCTCCTCCCCTGTCTTACCCCCCAACATCTCCTGCTTTCCATGTCAAAAGAAAATAAAAAACAATTACCTAAATTATAGTGATTTCTTATAGCTTACGCAGCAGGAATTTTTGCCTTCCATTTCCAGAACAAGTGAAGGGAAACTTGATCCTGTTGGCTTGTCCTGTCTGGAGCACCTCAAAATCCTTCAGTCATGCTGTCTCAAAGACTTTCTTTTTACTGAGGCCAATTTGACCAGGATCAGGACTCTAATTTCACATTTTTCATTGGTAACACTGGTGTTCCCATCTTAAAACAGTTAGAAGCACACCATAACATCTAGAAGATTTGTATTATTATCATTGATAGAAATATAGCATATTGGGCCTACAGTGCCTTGAGAAAATATTCATACCCCTTGACTTATTCTACATTTTGTTGTGTTACAGCCTGAATTCAAAATGTATTACATTGATTTTGATCTCAACCATCTACACACAATAGCCCATAATGACAAAGTGAAAACATGTTTTTAGAAATTTTTGCAAATTTATTGAAAATGAAAAACAGAAACATCTCATCTACATAAGTATTCATACCCCTGAGTCAATACATGTTAGAATCGCCTTTGGCAGCGATTACAGTTGTCCCTAGATAACAAAGTTGACGAAATCAGGGCAAGGGTTGCTTTCCAGAGAGACATCAGGGATTGTAACATGCTCTGTTTCATGGAAACATGGCTCTCTCTGAATATGCTGTCGGAGTCGGTACAGCCACCTGGATTCTCAGTACATCGCACCGACAGGAATAAACATCTCTCCGGGAAGAAGAAATGCGGGGGTGTATGTTTCATGATTAACAACACATTGTGTAATTGTAACAACATAAAGGGAACTCAGGTCGTTTTGTTACGCAGCAGGAATTTGTTATCTCGCAAGAGAATTCTCTTCGGTTATTGTCACAGCCGTGTTTATCTCCCCTCAAGCCGATTCCACGATAGCCCTCAAGGAACTTCACTGGACTTTATGCAAACTGAAAACCATATATCCTGAGGCTGCATTTATTGTAGCTGGGGATTTTAACAAAGCAAACTTGATCAAAAGGCTACCTAAATTCTATCAGCATATCGACTGTAGCACTCACGTTGGAACAACACTGGACCATTGTTACTCTAACTTCCGCAGTTTATACAAGACCCTACCCACCCTCCTTTCGGCAAATCTGACCATGACTCTATTTTGCTCCTCAAACAGGAAGTACCCATGCTAAGGACTATTCAACACTGGTCTGACCAATATCGGAATCCACACTTCAAGATTGTTTTGATCACGCGGACTGGGATATGTTCCGGGTAGCCTCAGAGAATAATATCGACGTATACTCTGATTCAGTGAGTGAGTTTATAAGGAAGTGTGTTGGAGATGTTGTACCCACTGTGACTATTAAAACCTGCCCTAACCAGAATCCGTAGATAGATGGCAGCATTCGTGCAAAACTGAAAGTACGTACCACTGCATTTACACATGGCAATGCGACTGGGAATATGGAAGAATACAAACAGAGTAGTCATTCCCTCAAGCAAGCAAAATATCAGTATAGCGACAAAGTGGAGTCACAAATCAACGGCTCAGACACAAGACGTATGTGGCATGGTCTACAGACAATCATGGACTACAAAATCCAGCCACGTCACGGACACCGAAGTCGTGCTTCCAGACAAACTAAACACCTTCCTCGCCCGCTTTGAGGACAATACAGTGCCACCGACACGGCCCACTACCAAGGACTGTGGATTCTCCTTCTCCATGGCTGATGTGAGTAAGACATTTAAATGTGTTAACTCTCGCAAGGCTGCCGTCCCAGATGGCATCCCTATCTGCGTCCTCAGAGCATGCGCAGACCAGCTGGCTGATGTGTTTATGGACATATTCAATTTCTCCCTATCCCAGTCTGCTGTCCCCACATGCTTCAAGATGGCCATCATTGTTCCTGTACCCAAGAATGCAAAGGTAACTGAACAAAATGACTATTACCCCGTAGCACTCACTACTAGTGCTTTGAGAGACCATATCAAGGATCATATCACCTCTACCTTACCTGTCACCCTAGACCGTCTTCAATTTGCTTACAGACCCAATGATGCAATCGCCATCACACTGCACACTGCCCTATCCCATCTGGACAAGAGGAATAAGAATGATGTTCATTGACTATAACTCAGCATTCAACACCATAGTACCCTCCAAGCTCATCATTAAGCTCGAGACCCTGGGTAATGGTCTTGACCCCACCCTGTGCAACTGGGTCCTGGACTTTCTGACGGGCCGCCCTCAGGTGGTGAAGGTAGGAAACAACATCTCCACTTCGCTGATCCTCAACACTGGGGCCCCACAAGGGTGCGTGCTCAGCCACCTCATGTACTCCCTGTTCACCCATGACTGCGTGGCCATGCACGCCTCCAACTCAATTATCAAGTTTGCAGACGACACAACAGTAGTAGGCTTGATTACCAACAATGACGAGACAGCCTACAGTGAGGAGGTGAGTGTGTTGTCAGGAAAATAACCTCTCACTCAACGTCAACAAAACAAAGGAGATGATTGTGGACTTCAGGAAACAGCGGAGGGAGCACCCCCCTATCCACATCAACGGGACTGCAGTAGAGAAGGTAGAAATGTTTAAGTTCCTCTGCGTACACTACCGGTCAAAAGTTTTAGAACACCTACTCATTCAAGGGTTTTTCTTTATATTTTACTACTTTCTACATTGTAGAATAATAGTGAAGACATCAAACCTATGAAATAACACATATGGAATCATGTAATAACCAAAAAAGTGTTAAACAAATCAAAATAGATTTTATATTTCAGATTCTTCAAATAGCCACCCAATGCCTTGATGACATATTTGCACACTCTTGGCATCTCTCAACCAGCTTCATGGGGTAGTCAGCTGGAATGCGTTTCAAATAACAGGTGTGCATTGTTAAAAGTTAATTTGTGGAATTAATGCATTTGAGCCAATCAGTTGTGTTGTGACAAGGTAGGGTGGTATACAGAAGATAGCCCTATTTGGTAAAAGACCAAGTCCATATTATGGCAAGAACAGCTCAAATATGCAAATAGAAACAACAGTCCATCATTACTTTAAGACATGAAGATCAGTCAATACGTAAAATTTGAAAGTGTCTTCCAAGTGCAGTTGCAAAAACCAGCATATGTGGGAACTCCTCCAAGACTGTTGGAAAAGCATTCCAGGTGAGCTGGTTGAGAGATGCCAAGAGTGTGCAAAGCTGTCATCAAGGCGAAGGGTGGCTAGTTGAAGAATATGAAATGTAAAATCTATTTTGATTTGTTTAACACTTTTTGGTTACAACATTATTCCATATGTGTTATTTCATAGTTTTGGTATCTTCACTATTATTTTACAATGTAGAAAATAGTAAAAATAAAGAAATATCCTTGAATGAGTAGGTTTTCTAAAACCGGTAGTGTACATATCACTGACATACTGAAATGGTCCACTCACACAGACAGTGTTGTGAACAAGGCGCAACAGCGTCTCTTCAACCTCATGAGGCCGAAGAAATGTGGCTTGTCACCTAGAACCCTCACAAACTTTAACAGATGCAGAATTGAGAGCATCCTGTCGAGCTGTATCACCGCCTGGTATGGCAACTGCACCGCCCACAACTGCAGGGCTCTCCAGAGGGTGGTGTGATCTGCACAGCGAATCACCAGGGGCAAACTACCTGCACTCCAGGACACCTAGAGCACCCGATGTCACAGGAATGCCAAAAATATCATCAAGGACAACAACCTGCCTGTTCACCCCGCCATCATCCAGAAGGCGAGGTCAGTACAGGTACATCAAAGCTGGGACCGAGAGACTGAAAAACAGCTTCTATCTCAAGGCCATCAGACTGTTAAAAAGCCATCACTAGCACAGAGAGGCTGCTGCCTACACACAGACTTGAAATCATTGTCTACTTAATACATGGAACACTAGTCACTTTAATAATGCCACTTTAATAACGTTTACATATCTTGCATTACTCATCTCATATGTATATACTGTATTCTATACTATCTATGCCGCTCTTGCATTGCTCATCCATATATATATATATATTAATATATTCTTATTCCATTCCTTACTTAGATTTGTGTGTGTATTAGGTATTTGATGTGGAATTGTTCAATATTACTTGTTAGATATTGCTGCACTGTCGGAAGTTGAAGCACAAGCATTTCGCTATACTAGCAATAAACATCTGCTAACCATGTGTATGTGAGCAATAAAATTGGATTTGATTTAGTAACCAGGTTGTTAGCTAGCTAGTTAGCTAATGAGGTAACATGACTGAACAAGGTGTAAACAAATGCCTGTGAGTGGTTTTGAATGACCCACGACATGGTTTATTAACAGGGCCTAAAAACAATGTTTTTGGTCCACCAGCCACTGTGGCAGTTAGATATAAAAATCTACCAGCCAATACATGTATTCACCATAACAACACACAAAAAAACACACACAAAAACATACATTCTCCAGGTTTCAGATTTCCTCCAGTTTTTGTTCAGGTTTTCACTTTTAAAATGACACTTTTTGAATAGAAAACAAAAGTGGATGTTAAACCACATCAGGAGAACACTTTTGAGGTCTGGGGAAGAAAAAAGTATATATATTTTGGAGTGTGTATTAATTTCAATTGAGCAATTCAAGAGACTGGTGTTTGGCTTGCGGTGTTTCTGTATTGCATGCACAATAGAAGAGTTTGCTAAACAAAATATGACCCGATTGATACAAATCATTATGATATCATATCATTCAGCCAGGTAAGCCTACTTTGCAGTTAACATTTCATTTGTTATATTTTATGAGAAAGCCTTTAGAAATGACTGTTTCAGCATCACTAACTTGCTACACAAAGTGGTCAACAGAGGCATTCCCAAGCCATTACGTCGTCAGAAATTACAAGAAATACAAATCACTGATGCATTCTTTGCATGTAGGCTTTGGATTGAATGAATGTGTTCTCACGTTTCTCTTTAGGACACTTGGAAACAACTGCACAGTGAAGCCTATCATTACAGCAATTATTACAGAGGTGATTTTTTTTTATGGTCGCACTGGTGCTTCCAAAATAAAATGTCAGGTCGCACAGCAAAATATCCAGGAGCATATGGGACCAAAATGGTCGCACTTTAGAGCCCAGAACAAGATACCATTCCAAACTCCTCTATTTGTGTGATGAATGGTTGACACAAATAACAGTAGAACATGTAAAAGGATGGCCTTGTGCTGGAGGATTAAATGCCTTATGTGTTTTTAGGCTCATACTTTCATCTTTATGGCTGGGGTTTGACTGTTTTTTCCCTGCTCAAGAAGTCAGTCTTCACATACCAAATACCCCTAACTCTAAAATATATCTGCTTTCTGCTCCTTTAATCACCTGAATAGGCATTCCTTCATGCAATTTACAACAGACTATCATGTACAAACCTGGCCTCAGATTTAAAAAATATTTATTTCTTATCCGAGACATATGTTACGTTCATAGGAGGTTGGTGTCATCATGGAAACCATGTGTTGGATGTACTCAATTTTTGCCATCCAGACATTATTATGAGTGGTCCTCCCCTCAGCAACCTCCTGTGGTTACGTTTCATATGGTATGTATTCATTTGTGGGAGTCCAACATCCATTTCGCATGATATGTTAAGAATGACAATTCGTATGATACAGTATGTTACGAATTAGCAAAACCTACAATATGGCATGAATTTGTTAAACTTATGATATGTTCCTAATTCCGATTTGTTTTAGTTAGCTAAGTGGCTAGGTGGCTAATGCTAATGTTAGCTAGCTGGTTAGGGTTAAAGGTTAGGAGTTAGGGTTAGGGAAAAGGGTTAGCTAAAAGAGTTATGGAAAGGGTTAGCTAACATGCTAAGTTGTTGCAAAGTAACTGAAAAGTAGTTAGCTAAATAGCTAAAATGCCAAAGTTGTTCATGATGGAGGGTGGCTCTTAATTGGGGAGGAGAGTTTCATGGTAATGGTAGGAGTGGAATTGGTGGAATGGTATAAAACACATCCAACAAATGGTTTCCATGTGTTTGATGCCATTCCATTCGCTCCGTTCCAGCCATTATTATGAGCTGTCCTTCCCTCAGCAGCCTCCTGTGTTTTTTTCCCTGTGTTTTTTCCTGAAATGCAGACACATTTCAGTTGAAGGCATTCAGTTGTACAACTGACTAGGTATCCCCCACTTTCCCTAAGTGGCTAGGTGGCTAATGCTAACATTGGCTAGCTGGTTAAGGTTAGGAGTTAGGTTAAAGGGTTAAGGTTACGGAAGGGTTAGCTAACATGCTACGTCGTTGCAAAGTATCTAAAAAGTAGTAGTAGTTGAAAAGTTGCTAAAGTTGTTCCTGATGAGATTCAAACATGCAACCTTTGGCTTGCTAGACGTTTGTGTTATACGCCCACCCACCCACCCTCTTTTCGTTTTTGCATCAATGTAACCATACAAAACGTAACATATCATACTAATTTAAATGTGCTGGATTTACATTTACTGTGTTAGGTCTAGTCTATGAGACCAGGCTGCATGTACAGGTAAAAGGGAAAGAATTTCAGAACAAAAGTGAAGCAATCCATGCAAGCCACAACTGACATGTCCTACATGGGAAACCATGAACTTTCCTTACATACAAAGACTTTTTCACCAAAAAATTCCAGCATGCAATAGATGGATTAGTAGACTTTAGCGATGAACCCTCTAGAAGTCCCAAAGATTCTATAGCTTGACAAGTGTGGTATGCAATAGCTCCATTAGTTCTGCTCCTTGTCTTACAGTATGCATCACTTATAAGGGACTATTCATAAAAGTGTCAGCGTAATGACATAACGTAGTTGTTATCGTTGATGAAACTACCTCTGTCTAGTTGTGTTTTATTTAAAAGCATTCGACTTGGCAAACTGTACAGTATAGACGTGATTTCTTACACTTTGTTGATTCATTTCTGCCTCTTCATATGACTTTTCAAGTGGCCGAATAAAAATGTTCTCCTATAGTATATCTTGTCTGCCTGTTGCATTATTCACATCCGTCACTTCAAAGGCTTGCCTTAGTCAGAGGGGCAATAGAGGACTGGGACTGACAAATGCACAAGTTGTAAAACTTAACAAGGTGTGAACGCCCTCCCGGTGCCCTGGCCTTCCAATGTGCAGAAAGCAGCCTATGTTAGTCCTCAGGGACCTGGTACCAGGCCCGGGGGATGGAACAGTGACAGTGTTGTTCTTAGAGAGGAAACATCAGGTTGTTTTTGGTTGGATCAGAGCTGGCCCTGCAGGAGAGAGGAGTGGCATTGCCTGACTGGCTGGACACTCCTGATTTATCTGTGCATTTCAGAATTACGTTCCTAACCTCTTCACCTCTATGCCATTTATATGATGTTTTCCCCCTGCTCTGTTCAGGCAAACACCCGTGCGTCTCACCCCTCGCCCAACTCCAGTACATGTTACCAGCTCCAGTGTAATCTAAAGTTGGGCTTGAGAACGCCACACCACACACTGTCTTGGCCACACTGGAGAGCAAGCATCGGGGAGGCTTGGATAAATTCTGTTGTACTGCTGGACATTCTGGGACACATCAAAAAGCATACTTTGAAAATGGTTTTAAATTACGTTATAGATTATCTATGCCAATCTAACCACACATTTATTCAGCCTTTGAAGACAAACTAGGAAGCACAGCTCCTCTTCATCAAAATGAAACCACAGCAAACACACAACCTGAGGTCACTGACTCCCTGGGAGGTGTGGCATTCTATTTGTCTCTTGAAAATCAATCTCCTTTGAATCATTTGACATCTGCAGGCAGATGAGCAGAATCATAGGCCTAATTTGTATCGAACTGACAGCTGCCTTTAACCCAGGTCGCCATGCTATATTGATGGATGGTTAGTCTCACGATCTTGGCTGTTGAAAGAAGGATGGACACCAATGAAGAAGATAGACATGGAATGTAGGTTACTGCTGGTTCTGTTGTGATTGATTTAACCAGAGTTGGGTAATTTTCTCAAAGCATAGACCAGGGTATGTCTGTAGGTTGCCTCACATAGAATTGTGAGAGAGTAGCACCCTCCACTGGTTCAAATTAGATAAACATTTCAAATGGAGGTAAATAAAGAGACAGTAATATAGTGCATATGACAAAGACTTAAGGCCATAACTTTATCAAATGTCTAGCATTTATATTGATCTTGATATGGAATTATTCCACTCTGTCAGGGCAGCAAAACCTGACCAATAGAGATATCAAGTACAGAGAGAACATTTTCACCAATCAAGAGTTGAAGTTTTGCACCATCGATCAAAATCTGTCAATTAGCTTGATATTCTTAATCATCACAATTTTACCTGATTCGTCAAAGAAGTTGTGATGACAAGATTGTGCCACAATCGGGTGACTTACAGTTTTCTTCCTAAGGGTATTTTAACAGGAAACGTGTTTCTATTAAATGTGTGTGGACCTGCTGTAGGCTAATATGATCGACATATCAAATGGTGACACGGTGTTGTTGTGTGTGTGTCCTTCCAGACTTCCCTCTCACTCCATGGCGATCATGACCAGCGGAGACATCTGTAGCTTCAGACCAACTGCAGGGCACTATTACACCATCATTTCAGAGGTGGCTGACAATCTGCATGTAATATTACCCTGAATGCCTCTTAGAGAGCAAACAGCAATGGGGTGTGAATGGCAAAAAAAAGAAGAGTTTTCCAACCACTGAAGGAACATTTATGGGTAAAAAAGAAAGCATTCTTCTGGCCTTTATGACA
Organism: Oncorhynchus nerka; assembly: GCF_034236695.1. NCBI lineage: Eukaryota > Metazoa > Chordata > Actinopteri > Salmoniformes > Salmonidae > Oncorhynchus > Oncorhynchus nerka. The sequence continues at coordinate 64,738,803 of NC_088408.1, read as the reverse complement.
TGGTTCTGATGTTAGCACTTCAGCTGAACAAAGGTTAAACGTGACTAATGTGAATACCAACATGATGTCATCGACTCCCTGTGAACACCGTAGGATTAGTAGTACTTGTTTGTCATTTCACTGTATTTCTAACTGTAGAGTTGTAGTTTCTTGGTGGTTACTGTACACCTTCAACTAGCTCCTGGGCTAGACATGCCATTTTATCACCTGTTCTAATTTGCATTCTCTTTGGATACCTATTACTTACCCTCTGAGTGAGTATCCAAAACACAATTGTATTTGCTCCCCTTTAGGATTTTCATCCTACTCAACACTGTCATTCAATCAAATAATCTCTTCTCCAGAGTAAATTCAGGTTTTATCACTGGTGTGTTTACCACCGCTGTGGGTCCATAATGAAAAAATATCAAATTATTATCAGGGCATGTGTTGATAGGACAATGGATCTGGCCAATCCCACATCTGCACTCTCCCACACAAGCCTTTCGCTTTCCTCATGCATGGGCTCGCTGTTATTCTTATTTATCCTGGCACCGGCTGTGGCACCAGTAACTGGCTCGTTTGTCGGTCTCTGTGTCAGAAGCGACAGGGCAGCCTCATGAGTACCCAGTACCGTCAAATCATAGCCCCGGCCGTGTTCCTGCTACTGGGAATAGCAGGGATTCTACTGGTCGTCATCCCGATTGACGACGTGAGGGAACCTCCACAATTCATGGTAATAACGCTCGTTACCTTTTCTCATGTTTACGGGTGAGAAAATGAAATGAATGTAGTTACCGTATTTGCATACACCTGTCGATGAGTGGTTTAGCCAATAATTTCACGACATAGTCTAGATAAAATTAGAGAAAATAACGTTAGGGCTAATGTGATAACAGTATTATATAATCTAAACTTAATCATTGCAGGGACTGATCATTACACAGGTTGTTTAATTAAAGCACCAGTTGGTGCCAACTGTTACAAATATAATATTGTATGTAGGCTATAGCCCTACAGCTGGCTTGTAGGACTGAAAAACTGAAAATATGTTGGTTATAATGTTATGAAGGCATGCGATAATAGAGGCTAGGAAAACAGGACTATTTTTGCTAACAACATAAGATATAATAGCATTTAGCCTACTATAATAACATTTGTAAACAATATTCTTGGTGTTTTTGCACTATGGGTTGGGTAGGTTACTTTCTAAATGTAATCAGTTACGTTACTAGTTACCCAAACTCAGCAATGTAAAATGATTACATTGTTACTTTAAGATTACTTTCCCCTTAACAGGTATTAGAAGAAGACAAAAATATACAGTACCAGACAAAATTTTGGATGCACCTACTCATTCAAGGGTTTTTCTTAATTTTTAAAATATTTTCTACATTGTAGAATAATAGTGAGGACATCAAAACTATGAAATAACACACATGGAATCATTGTTTGGGGTGGTCTAGTGGTTAGAGCATTGGGCCAGTAACTGAAAGGTTGTTGGATCAAATCCCTGAGCTGACTATGTATAAATCTGTCGTTCTGCCCCTGAACAATGCAAGTTCCCTGGTAGGCCATCTTGTAAATAAGAATTTGTTCTTAACTGACTTCCCTAGTTCAATAAAGGTTACTTGTAGTAACCAAAAAAGTGATAAATATATTTTAAATGTGAGATTCTTCAAAATAGCCACCATTTACCTTGATGACAGCTTTGCACACTCTTTGCATTCTCTTAACCAGTTTGTTGGGAACGGATTACAGTTACCTTTTTTTTTTGTAATCCATTACATTACATGTAATCCATTACTCCCCAACTCTGGGGGTCACTGGGAAACCACCCAGGACTACAACTCAACTGTTATTCCAAAGTCTTTATCAGGGGTCCATTCACCAACTTGCTATTCCTCACAATTTAATCTGTGTTTTTTTTTATCCACTGTTTGATTTGAATGTGGGTTTAATGTTGCTTTCCCTCTTAACACAAAGGAGCAGGGGGAACTCCTAAAGTGGTGATGATATGCATTGCCGCAGGGTTCAGAGTTCTGCATTAGTGCATCACAATTGCAATTCATATCCAAGCTATTGTTTGTCAATTGAAGACTTATACCGAACAAAAATATAAAAGCAACATGCAACAATTTCAAAGATTTGACTGATGTACAGGCCCTGATCTATGGATTTCACATGACTGGGAATACAGATATGCATTTGTTGATCACAGATTCCTTAAAAAAAAGTAGGGGCGTGGATCAGTAAGTATCTGGTGTGACCGCCTCATGCAGCGCGACACATGTCCTTCACATAGAGTTGATCAGGCTGTTCATTGTGGCCTGTGGAATGTTGTCCCATTCTTCTTCAATGGCTGTGCGAAGTTGCTGGATATTGGTGGGAACTGGAACACGTCGTACACGGGAACTGGAACACCCTTCACATAACAAGACACCATACACACCCAAACATGCTCAATTGGTGATATGTCTCATGAGTATGCATTCCATAGAAGAACTGGGACATTTTCAGTTTCCAGGAATTGTGTACAGATCCTTGCGACATGGGCCATGCATTATCATGTTGAAACATGAGATGATGGCGGTGATGAATGGCATGACAATTGGCCTCAGGATCTCATCACGGTATCTCTGTGCATTGAAATTGCCATTGATGAAATGCAATTCTGTTCATTGTCCGTAGCTTATGCCTGCCCATATCATAACCCCACCACCACGAGGCACTCTGTTCACAACATTGACATCAGCAAACCGCTTGCCCACACTACCCCATACACGCTGTCTGCCATCTGCCCGGTACAGTTGAAACCGGGATTGATTTGTGAAGAGCACACTTCTCAGCTTACCAGTGGTCATCGAAGGTGAGCATTTTCCCACTGAAGTCAGTTACGATGCCGAGCGGCAGTCAGGTACAGATCATGGTGTGGACGCAAGCACGCAGATGAGCTTCCCTGAGACGGTTTCTGACAGTTTGTGCAGAAATTCTTTGGTTGTACAAACCCACAATTTCATCAGCTGTCTGGCTGGTTGGTCTGACGATCCCGCAGGTGAAGAAGCCAGATGTGGAGGTCCTGGGCTGGCGTGGTTACAAGTGGTCTACGGCTGTTAGGCTGGTTGGACGTACTGCCAAATTCACTAAAACAACATTGGAGGCTTCTTATGGTAATTTAATGTTAATTTCTCTATCTGGCAAATGCTCTGGTGTATATTTCTGCAGTCAGCATGCCTATTGCACACTCCCTCAACTTGAGACATCTGTGGCATTGTGTTGTACAACAAAACTGCACATTTTAGAGTGTCATTTTAAAGTCCCCAGCATAAGGTACACCTGTGTAATGATCATGCTGTTTAATCAGCTTCTTGATAATCAATCCACCTGACAGGTGTGGCATATCTTGGCACAGATATCTTGGCACAGCAGAAATGCTCACTAACAGGGATGTAAACAAATTTGTGCACAAAATTTGAGAGGAATAAGCTTTTTGTGCTTATGGAACATTTCGGGGTTCTTTTATTTTAGCTCATGAAACATGGGACCAACCCTTTACATGTTGTGTTTATATTTTTGTTCAGTGTATTTAATGCCTCATTCAGTAGAATACGATTCATTCTTGGAATCTGTAGAAATAATGCTCTCTAAAGCATCCCGAACCGGTTATATACAGTATATTCCCCATTACAAAGGCAATACAATAAACCACAAATGCAATATTATTTATACTATGGATATGCAAAATGTGGAGTTAAAAAGTTAGATCAAATTGAACAATTAAACGAAGACATGTCAGAGACAAACAGATACTGAAACTTGGAGATGAGTAAACCAGTATTTCTGCAATTTGGCAATGCAATGCACCTGGACTGCACACTTGTTCATATACAGATCTGCCTGACATGCAGTATCTTGCCTAATAAACCCAACCTCAGAGCATACACTGGAAAACCTTTTTGAAATCAAGCCCAACTTCAAAGGGAAGCATAAAAGGAAGGGATGAAAGAGCAGAAAATAAAGGGAAAGATGTAGAGAGAATAAAAGATATGCATGCCTCTTTTATTCAGCAAATGCTCTATTGTCCCTTTTGGTTACTTTAATCCTTTCTTTCTTTCTGTCCTCATCAGTTACTTTGGTGACCTTTTGTGGCCGTACTGTATTAATGAGAAACACATTTTGAAGGACCAGATGTTGGTCAGCGATACTTTGACTTTGCTGTGGGAACCTTTCACTGTGCAGGGGAAATAACACACATTTTGAAAATAAAAGCACTGAAATGTCAACAGGTGTAAGATGTACAATACATTTAAAAAGTACTGTAGTTTTGCCAGGTAAATTCTGAAACGTGTATTGCTTATTTACATTTAGTCTGTTTCTCTGACTTTTCCAACCGTTCTGTCTGTTTCAGTATGGAGTTGTCCTGGATGCTGGCTCGTCCCACACTGCCATGTACATCTACAAGTGGCCAGCTGATAAACAAAATGGCACTGGCATTGTCACTCAGCACAGCGAGTGCCATGTCAAGGGTAAGAGCGCTTTTGCTAATACATTATTAGGTATCAACCCCTAACACACCCACTAAAACTGAAGAGATTGCATATGTTAATGTGACACACACAATATCCACCTCGCCTATTTCAGGGAAAGGTGGAGCTATTACCATATTTCTCATACCTATCCATTCCAAATCTACATGAAATGCCTAGGCTAAGGGCTAGTATTGGATTTCGATTTCAGTAGTGTCTATCAGAGCCAGAAAGGCTGCCAATTATCCAGTGTTGGAGTGTTCACTTCTACTTACATTTTTCTCCAAAGGAATGAGGAATGACCGGTCAGAGACATTCATATTACAGAAGTGATTTTTCACAGTAATTATTTTTGTATAATTTCTGTTTAACTGAGTGGCCAGGTTCCTGTTTTTGTGCCATGTACGCTGTTTGCCCTCTACATTTCTTCCTCTAATACTAAAGTTTGGTTTCAGTTGAGCAGGTTACCATAGAAACACTTGTGAAATTGTATTCCATCCATTCAGATACATGTTCTCTCACGTGAAAGAAAAAAGGTCAGGCACAAGTCAAAATTGGCAGAAGTCATGTGCACTTTGTGGTATTTCTTTTCTGATTCCTATTGTATTCTACTCTATTATTTTCTGTTGTATACCTACCCAGGAGGAGGGGTATCCAGCTATGCAGGTGAGCGAGGGGGTGCAGGACGCAGTCTGGAACCCTGTCTGGATCAGGCTTTGAAAGACATCCCCAAATCCAGACACTACCTCACCCCATTGTATCTGGGAGCCACAGCGGGTATGAGGCTTCTGAAGTGAGTGGGCAACACACCATTAAATGTACTTTCAGATCAGATACACAGTGCAATAGCATCTTCCATTCATGGATTATTTGAGCTGTCACATTAGAATGACTAATGAATGGCTTTATACTTACTGTATGTTGGATAATGACAACATTTCGATAGGAACAGATCTAGACAATAATGTCTATTTCCTCTCTCTTTCCCACAGTATATCCAACCCCATAGAGTCAGAGAAGATACTAAAGGAAGTTGGCAGCAAGCTGCATACTTATCCTTTCGACTTCAGAGGGGCGACCATCTTGAGTGGACAGGAGGAGGGGGCATATGGCTGGGTCACTGTAAACTATCTGTTAGAGAACTTTATCAAGGTGAAGCTCCAGAGTCCACATCAGAGCCATTCAAGACAACTGAGGAATAAATGTTAAGCATTGTTGGCAATGTAGATGAATAAGAAACATTGGTTTGTTGTTATTGTTTCTCAAGACTAACTGGCTGTCATTTAAATGTCCTTTTCATTCTTTCTTTTGTCACTTAGTATGGCTTTGCGGGGCATTGGCTTAGTCCTGGCAGAGATACAGTGGGTGCTCTGGACTTCGGAGGCGCCTCCACTCAGATTACCTTTGAGACTGCAGACGTGGTGGAGGACAAGAGTAACATCATGGAGCTGCGTCTTTATGGTAGAGACTACCACCTATACACACAGAGCTTCCTGTGCTACGGCAGGGACCAGGTCTTACGCAGACTGCTGGCTCACTTGGTCAAGGTAACACACATTCTCCTAAAACACAGTAGCATTACAAACATAGAATGATTGAGGGCATCACAAACCAAAGTGCATAATGATTGTAAAAACATCGATCAATGTTAGGCTCAAATATTGTACATCACAGGAGGTTGGTGGTACCTTATTTGGGGGTGAACGGGCTCGCTCTAATGGCTAGAGCGGAATCAGGGGAATGGTATCAAATACATCAAACACATGGTTTCAATGTATTTGATGCCATTCCATTTGCTCCGTTCCAGTCATTATTATGAGCCTTCCTCCCCTCAGCAGCCTCCACTGCAACTTATATCCATTTATCATGAGGATATGTCTACAGAGGTATGTATTTTGTCTCCTCTGTCTCTCAGAATCAAGGTGCTGGGCCCCATGTATCACACCCCTGCTATCCAGCAGGTTTCAATGTTTCCATGAAGTTGGACAAGGTGTTTGACTCCCCATGCACGGCAGACCAAATGCCCACTCCCTACAGCCCCCAGGACCCCCTGATGGTGATTGGAACTGGGCATTACCAGCACTGCCTGGGCAACATGTCCAAGATATTCTCCTTTGACAGCTGCTCTTTCTCCAAGTGCTCCTTTGATGGAGTCTTTCAGCCCAACGTCACTGGTAGCTTCATGGTGAGGAGGATCCCCTGCATGGAACGCACTTTAGGATCAATACATGGTTCACTGTCAGAATAGATCCCATGTTCTTTCAAATGTACACAGTATCCTAGTATTTAGTTCCAATGCATTCGGAAAGTATTCAGACCCCTTGACTTTTTCCATATTTTGTTACATTCGGGGGGCTCCCGAGTGGCGCAGCAGTCTAAGGCACTGATTCTTAGAGCAAGAGGCATCACTACCGTCCCTGTTTCAAATCCAGGCTGTATCATATCTGGCCGCCCTCAGGGAGTCCTATTGGCTGGGGTAGGCCATCATTTTTAAATAAGAATTTGTTCTTAACTGACTTGCCTAGTTAATTAAATATAAATAAATCATTACAGCCTATTTCTAAAATGTATTAAATTTTTTTTTCCCTCATCAGTCTACACACAATACTACATAATGACAAAGCAAAAACAGGTTTTTATAAATGTTTACACATTTACACATACATTTACATAATTATTCAGACCCTTTACTCAGTACTTTGTTGAAGCACCTTTGGCAGCTATTAAAACATTGTGTGTGCTTGGGTATGACGCTACAAGCTTGGCACACCTGTATTTGGGGAGTTTCTCCCATTCTTCTCTGCAGATCCTCTCAAGCTCTGTCAGGTTGGATGGGGAGCGTTGCTGCATAGCTCTTTTCAGGTCTCTCCAGAGATGTTCAATCGGGTTCAAGTCCGGGCTCTGGCTGGGCCACTGAAGGACAGTCAGAGACTTGTCCTGAATCCACTCCTGCATTGTCTTGGCTGTGTGCTTAGGGTCGCTGTCGTGTTGGAAGGTGAACCTTCACCTTCCCGAGCGCTCTGGAGTAGGTTTTCATTAAGGATCTCTCTGTACTTTTCTCCGTTCATCTTTCCCTTGATCCTGACTGGTCTACCAGTCACTGCCGCTGAAAAACATCCCCACAGCATGATGCTGCCACCACCATGCTTCACTGCATTCAGGCCAAAGTGTTCAATCTTTGTTTCATCAGACCAGAGAATCTTGTTTGTCATGGTCTGAGAGTCCTTTAGGTGCCTTTTGGCAAACTCCAAGTGGGCTGTCATGTGCCTTTTACTAAGGAGTGGCTTCCGTCTGGCCACTCAACCATAAAAGCCTGATTGGTGGAGTGCTGCAGAGATGGTTGTCCTTCTGGAAGGTTCTCCCATCTCCACAGAGGAACTCTGGAGCTCTGTCACAGTGACCATCAGGTTCTTGATCACCTCCCTGACCAAGGCCCTTCTCCCCCGATTCCTGGTGGTTCCAAACTCCTTCCATTTAAGAATGATGGAGGCCACTGTGTTTTTGGGACCTCCAATGCGGCAGCTTTTTTTTGGTAACCTTCCCTAGATCTGTACCTTGACACAATCCTGTCTTGGAGCTCTATGAACAATTCATGGCTTGGTTTTTGCTCTGACATGCACTGTCAACTGTGGGACGTTCTTTAGACAGGTGTGTACCTTTCCAAATCATGTCCAATCATTTGAATTTACCACACAGGACATCACAAGGATGATCAATGGAAACAGGATGCACCTGAGCTCAATTTGGAGTCTCATAGCAAAGGGTCTGAATACTTATGTAAATAATTAATTTCTGTTTTTTATTTGTAATAAATTTGCACCATTTTCTTTCTTCATTTTTTTGCTTTGTCATTATGGGGTATTGTGTGTATATTGATGAGGAATTATTTGTATTTAATCCATTTTAGAATAAGGCTGTAACGTAACAGAATGTGGAAAATGTGTCTGAATACTTTCCGAATGCACTGTATGTACTTTGGTACAAGCTATTTAACAATAAGATGCATTGATTTCCTTTCAGGCAAGTATTTATTTGCTGACTTTTGGTCAGAACAATAGGGTTTTATGTTTTCATTCATAGGCTATGTCACTGTATGCCATTGCATGTAGACAAATCCCACAGCAGCATGAGATTAATTAGACAGGCTAATCCTCTGGGTATTGCTCTGATGTCAAGGGGCTGATTGAGCAATCTGTTTTATTTTCCTCTCCACAGGCGTTTTCTGCCTTCTTCTACACACATGTCTTCCTGCAGCGCACCACTGGCATCACTGTAACATCCCCCACTCTACTGGAGGGAGCCACCCACACTGTCTGCAACATGGGCTATCAGGAAGTACTGTACTGCTGGGCTCAGCTGACTGACTCAGGCTATTCTTTGACAATTTATCTGTGTAATACACTTTCGTTGAAACAATGGTTTTCTCTTGTTCTCACAACACTTAGAAAAAAAGGTGCTATCTAGAACCTAAAAGGGTTATTCGGCTGTCCTCATAGGAGAAACCTTTGAAGAACCCTGGTTCCAGGTAGAACCCATTTGTGTTCCATGTAGAGACCTTTTGAGTAACATGTAGAACCCTTTCCACAGAGGGTTTTACATGGAACCCAAAAGGGTTCTCCGTGGAAACAAAAAGGGTCCTTTGGGTACAGTCGAGGAACCCTTTTGGAGACCTTTTTTTAAAAAGAGTGTACAGTGAATCTCGTATTACAGCAACTGAGTCAAATAGCATAAGAGGGTGGATGTTCTCCCAAATGTTGAATGCTGGGAAGAAAATATCTACTTAAGACTGTGAGAGTGAGCCTTAATTATGTTACCTGGAGGGTAGCAGGCACTGCACTGGATTATCATCTGAGTGAAAGGAGATCTAATAGTCAGGGAATTTAATTCCATTACTGGTATTTTGGATGTTTTCTGAGAACTTATGAAAATGTCCTGTTGATGTGTGTATCAAAGGAGGCAGGTGGGAGGAGCTATTGTAATGGCTGGAATTTTGTATTATTATTTATCGGGAGCCATTTGATTTTAGGGTTCCCGAGTGGCGCAGCGGTCTAAGGCAATGCATCTCAGTACTAGCGGCGTCACTACAGACACCCTGGTTGGAATCCAGGCTGTATCACAACCGGCCGTGATTGGGAGTCCCATAAGGCGGCGCACAATTGGCCCAGCATTGTCCGGGTTTAGCCCGGTGTAGGCCGTCATTGTATATAAAAAATGGTTCTTAACTGACTTGCCTAGTTAAATAAAGGTTACATTTAAAACCGAAAGGTTGCTAGATCGAATCTCCGAGTTGACGAGGTAAAAATCTGTTGTTCTGTCCCTGAACAAGGCAGTTAACCCACTGTTCCTAGGCCGTCATTGTAAATAAGAACTTGTGCTTAACTGACTTGCCTGGTTAAATACAAAATATTGGGGAGAGCCGTTGTGCTTTGAGGTGTTTTTTAAAAAACAGGCTTGCTGTTCATTTACGCTATATGAGATGGGAGTTCCATGCAATCATGGCATGTATAATACTGTACATTTAATTTAATTTGTTGTCTGGAATGGAATCAATAGAAACAAAGTGTTTAACTCTGTTCCATAGATTCCGTTACAGCCTTTACAAAGATCCCATCCTCTTATAGCTCCTCTCACCAGCAAGTGAACAGAGGAATACTAAGAATTCTATGAAATGAACATTGTCATCTTTTTCTAACCCCCCTCCACATAAACAGATGCTAGAGAAGGCCCCAGACCAGAAGGGTCGTCTACAGGATTACTGTGCAGCCTCTGTCTTTATCCAGGTCCTCATGCTCCAAGGCTATGGCTTTGATGAGCTCTCCTTCCCTCGGATCTCTTTCCAGAGAAAGGTGAGCAGCAAAGTAAACCTTATGAATGTTTGAATCTATTTCAATTAGGGATGCACGATATATCGGTGAACATATCGCAATCGGCCGATATTAGCTAAAAAAGCCAACATCGGTATCGGCAGATGTCTCGTTTATCGCCAGATGTGCAAAACCTATGTCAAAGCTGACGTGCATACCTATATAACGAAGGTAAATGACGCAATGACGCCACGTAAAATGTTGCGCTATACTACAACACAGCATTCCTAAACTTGCCCACAATGTCTGCTGTGTGGATCGAGCAGTCAACAAGTCATTTGAAAGAGTAACAACATTTCAGTGAGACAGCTCAAAGGCAAAATCCATTACAGCCAAGATAATGGAATTCATTGCCCTTGACAATCAACCGTTCTCTGTCTGGGTGATGTTGGCTTTCGCCGACTGGTAGAGCACCGGTTAACACTACCAAGTGCCTAATTTTCCGATGTTGCCCTACCGGAGTTACACAGTAATTGAGTCAGTTATTAGCTTCACAACATACATACTATGGAACGCGTTTGGGCCTGTGCATGTCAAGAAAAAGATACAGTAGCACTGTCAAAGCTGTACAAAAAAAGTCAGCAAACACTGGCCACGAACGATGTGTTTACAATACCGCGTTGGTAATTAAGCATAATTTGCTCGACCGCAACTACTCGGGTAGCTAGCTTTAGCTTGGTACCTAGCTAGCACCAATACAACCATCCTGAAAACAATGACCAGCAAAGACTGCAGTCATTTTCATTATTCTTAGCAATGATTTAGAAATCCTTGTAAGTATTATCTAGGTTGCCACTTGTTGTTCGAATATTGAAATTAAACTTCAGTTAATTAAGATAAATAGCTAGCCAGCTACTTAACTCTGTTGCTCAAAGCTAACGTTATAAGCAGCCAATTAGCTTCATCTGGCTAGTGAGGCTCGACCGGACCAGGTTATGTGTTGTGAAGCTAGCCACAATAAGGATTAGGGACAATAGTGGAATTTGCGGTTTGTCTTCAAAATAAAAGTATGTCATTGACAGTGATGCAAATGAATACAAATAGTAGAATTATGGCATACTTTTATTTTGGGGGGAAGAACATTGTTTGCATCCATGAGATAGCTAGTTTAAAAAAAAATATAAAAAAGACCAGCACTGTAGGTGCGTGAGACAATTTTACCAGCATCATAGCATACGTATCGATGAATCGATGAATCGTTGTGACATGAAATACGAGTCATAGTGTAATTAATGTGTAATAATTCGGTAAAAAAAATGCATGAAAGCGTCATTATCAGGTCCCGATTGGTCAACAAGCTGATTTGACACGTCAAATAGTGTTATTTGACACGTTAAATAGTGTTAAATAGTATATTTTTGACACTCAAAGACCCAAACGGCGTTCCTTAGAAATCCTGGTTGAGAATGAAAGGACTGAACAAATTAACAACGAAACAGCATAGGAAGTAAGTGAAAGAAATAGGTTCTGATTATGTTTCACTGGTAATGGGGACATACATAAATGGCAACAAAATAACATTTTGGTCTGTGTGGTGCGTGTGTAACCTTTTATTTAACTAGGCAAGTCAGTTAAGAACAAATTATTATTTACAATGACGGCCTACCCTGGCCAAACCCTGACGACGCTGTGCCAATTGTGCGCCGCCCTATGGGACTTAACTGTACTAGAATGCTTAAACGTCCACTAAAATGTTAAATATCGTATATCGGTATCGGCCAAAAATGTCATATTGGTGCATCACTAATTTCAATGCAATAAAAGCTATTTCCATATAGATGTTTAATGTACCCATTGACTACTGTATTGAATTTGGAGTCCAGTTATGGTTTGATTTTCTTATGTTGTGCAGGCGGGAGACACCTCTATTGGCTGGGCCCTGGGTTACATGCTGAGTCTGAGCAGTCTGTTGCCAGGGGAGAGCATGGGACTGAGGAAGGCTCTGCGACCCGAGGCCTGGGCTGGTCTCATCTTCCTCTTTGTCTTCCTCATCCTCATTGTGTCTGGATATCTTCTACTGAAGACCTGCCAAAAGAAGGACAGTGACAGCATTATCTAAGGTCTTCAAAGCACCATTTGGTTACTGTTCTCCCCAAACAGAATTATGCACTTATCAGTCCTAGAGTTTGTCATTCCAATGTCACATATTTTAGAGGAGGCTACAGGAGAACAGTGTATATCCAAATTTACAAAGAGATATTTAATTTGAAGTTAGATGTATTGTTGACCATTTATACTACATTTTGTACAAGTGTTTGACATTTGGTAATGTTTAAGTGATTTAATGTCATGTACTGTAATTCCAAACCATTCTATCTCGAGTACATGTTTTATAATCAAGGAAACTGAGGATAGATTTGTAGTAGCCTATATGCAGGTATGTGAGAGGTTAAATTTAAGTGCTTACAATGCTGTAATGCAAGTTAGCCATCTGAATTCATGAATTGTTTTTTTGTGCGGTTGTTAGACTGTGTTAACTCAGGACTCTGTTGTTTGTGTGTGTCATTCTTTGCTAGCATGTCATAACATTTTAAATGAGTTACATTTATTGCTTTTTCCTTGTTGATAATCTGTCATTTTGACAGACCGTACCAAAGCAAGACTAAAAAGAAAAGGGAACCAAAATAATAAAAATCTATGAAAACCACAACCTATTATGTATTCTCTGGCTGATGTGACCTCTATGAGTAGTCATGGTGGTCATATCAATGTTTTGACATTGCGGTGACAGCTAAACATTTAGCTTTATTAAAAAAAAAAACATTTTTAATTGGAAAATCACTTCATAGAGTCCTTGAGACTTAGATAGTCTTGTTCATGTCCCTGTTGACTGTTCCTAATTCATGTTGTATTCTTGATTTTTTTATATATATATATATTTTTTATAATATGTTTATTATTTTACAATAAAAAATCAAATAAAAAAGACAGCAATACTAACAATGACATTCATTGTACTGTTGAATGGGATGGCCAATTTGACGAAATCCGGGTTCCCATATGTCATTCTATGGAGAAGCGGAAATAATTGCGTTTCGGATTGTTTGTGCACATCGGCCTCTTTACTGAGTGCACTGCTTACATGAATCGTGCGTCATTAGCTAAAAAATAAATGATCGAACTTGTAGTCATTCGTTTACGAATATATTGCATTATTCGCCCTATGTTTCTTTAATTAAATATATGTGTAGTTATAGCGTACACAATTGAAAATGTTTGCGGGCCTACCTGAACTTGGGATATCCAATGGCGAGGATCTAAAAGAAACACTGACTAACTGCACAGAGCCTCTGAAAGCCATTGACCAGTTTCAGGTAAGCTAAGTAGCTTTAGCTAACCACAGCTAAACATGATGATACTAGCGGATCTGCAAAGTGGTTCAAGCTATGCGTTGTATTCATTATTGACCATAATTATAATTTAAGTGGGTAGTTAACGTACCGCTGTCATTTAAACAACGTTAGTCCAATAGTCTTGCACTAAAATGGCCGTACGTTACTCCTACTATATTTCAAGTGTTCTATTTGTTGACGAATTGGCTTTAGCTGCCAAATACTCTACTAAACGTGAATCGATTCTCAATTGCGGTATGGTTCTAGAAACAAAGCCCTCTACTTTCATAGCCGGTTTTAACACCGTTGCAGCTAACATAATGTTTCAGTGACAACAAAGCAAAGGCAGTATAGCCTTTAGATAGGTGGGTTAGCTGACGTCACAAAAACGATGTGCACACTTCAATGGGGCAGAAGTCCGTGAGTTGTGCAGTTGTGATTCTGGATGGCCAGATAACGTTAGCTACCAACAATGAAACGGCCATGTAGGGACTCGTTTCATCTTGTTCATGATACCATGTCTTGTTTTGAGATATTTAATGTTAATATGTTTTTTAAAAATCCAATAACTAGCTAACCAGCAACTGTAACGATGTATTTGAGACACGTGCTCATTGTGCAGATGTAAACTATATTTCGTCACATGTTTTTTTTTCACATGTGAACAATCTAAACCAGTCCCCATAGTTGCAAAATAAAATATTCATTAACTGCTTACCGTCGACTCCCATTTCTGGGTCTCAAGCTTCGATTCCGCTAGGTATTGACTCCTACGATTCAGTATTTTTGCAATGGAGGAAACTTTGCCATAGTCTATCTACTACGAGAACACAAACGTGCATCTTTCATAGCAAAGAAAGGGCAAGAGAGGACAGGGTTGCCAGGTCGAGTGTTGTCAATTTAGCGACTTTGTTGCTATATTTAACGAGTATTCAGACCCCTCTAGCGATACATGTTCAAAAAAGTGATTAGCGACTTTTTCTGGTGTTATTGGAGACTCTGACATGAAAGCACGTATCGTTCTCAACGAGCAGAGGGTGCTGCGGTGGGCCCCCGCTGTAAAAGCACCAGTCTCAACGTCCACAGTGAAGAGGCGACTCCTGGAACCTGGCCTTTCTAGGCAGAGTTGCAAAGAAAAAGCCCTATCAGACTGGCGAATAAAAAGAAAATATTAAGATGGGCAAAATAACAGACACTGGATAGGGGATTTCTGCCTAGAAGGCCAGCATCCCGGAGTCGCCTCTTCACTGTTGACGATTATTTTTATTTATCCGTTATTTTACCAGGTAAATTGACTGAGAACACGTTCTCATTTGCAGCAACGACCTGGGGAATAGTTACAGGGAAAAGGAGGGGGATGAAAGAGCCAATTGTAAACTGGGGATTATTAGGTGACCTTGATGGTTTGAGGGCCAGATTGGGAGTTTAGCCAGGACACCGGGGTTAATAACACCCCTACTCCTACGATGCGACTGGTGTTTTGCAGGTACTAAACTCAGGAAAAAAATAAACATCCTCTCACTGTCAACTGCGTTTATTTTCAGCAAACGTAATGTGTAAATATTTGTAAAAACACAACAAGATTCAACAACTGAAACATAAACGGAACAAGTTCTATAGACCTATGACTAACATAAATGGAATAATGTGTCCCTGAACAAAGTAACAGTCAGTATCTGGTGTGGTCTCCAGTTGCATTAAGTACTGCAGTGCATCTCCTCCTCATGGACTGCACCAGATTTGCCTGTTTTTGCTGTGAGATGTTACCCCACTCTTCCACCAAGGCACCTGCAAGTTCCCAGATATTTCTGGGGGGGAATGGCCCTAGCCCTCTCCCTCCGACACAACAGGTCCCAGACGTGCTCAATTGGATTGAGATCTGGGTTCTTCGCTGGCCATGGCAGAACACTGACATTCCTGTCTTGCAGGAAATCACACACAGAACGAGCAGTATGGCTGGTGGCATTGTCATGCTGGAGGGTCATGTCAGGATGAGCCTGCAGGAAGGATACCACGTGAGGGAGGAGGATGTCTTCCCTGTAACGCACAGCATTGAGATTTATTTATTTATTGCCTGCAATAACAAGAAGCACAGTCCAATGATGCTGTGACACACTTCCCCAGACCATGACGGACGCTTCACCTCCAAATTGGACGATAAACGGGAATCCGATCATTACCCCTGATGAGACAAAATCGCGACTCGTCAGTGAAGAGCACTTTTTGCCAGTCCTGTCTGGTCCAGCGACAGTGGGTTTGTGCCCATAGGCGATGTTGTTGCCGGTGATATCTGGTGAGGACCTGCCTTACAACAGGCTTACAAGCCCTCAGTCCAGCCTCTCTCAGCCTATTGCGGACAGTCTGAGCACTGATGGAGGGATTGTGCGTTCCTGGTGTAACTCAGGCAGTTGTTGTTGCCATCCTGTACCTGTCCCACAGGTGTGATGTTCGGATGTACTGATCCTGTGCAGGTGTTGTTACACGTGGTCTGCCACTGCGAGGACGATCAGCTGTCCGTCCTGTCTCCCTTTAGCGCTCTCTTAACGACCGTTCCACAGGTGCATGTTCATTTAATTGTTTATGGTTCATTGAACAAGCATGGGAAACAGTGTTTAAACCCTTTACAATGAACATCTGTGAAGTTATTAGGATTTTTATGATTTATCTTTGAAAGACAGGGTCCTGAAAAGGGGACATTCATTTTTTTAGTTCATTTAATTAAGCTGCCAGTTGAGGACTTGTGAGGTGTCCGTTTCTCAAACTAGACACTCTAATGTACTTTTCCTCTTGCTCAGTTGTGCACCAGGGCCTCCCACTCCTCTTTCTATTCTGGTTAGGGCCAGTTTGCGCTGTTCTGTGAATGGAGTAGTACACAGCGTTGTATGAGATCTTCAGTTGCTTGGCAATTTCTCGCATGGAATAGCCTTCATTTCTCAGAACAAGAATAGACTGAAGAGTTTCAGAAGAGAGTTCTTGTTTCTGGACATTGTGAGCCTGTAATCGAACCCACAAATGCCGACGCTCCAGATACTCAACTAGTCTAAAGAAGGCCAATATTATTGCTTCTTTAACCAGGACAACAGTTTTCAGCTTTGCTAACATAATTGCAAAAGGGTTTTCTAATGATCAATTAGCCTTTTAAAATTATAAACTTGGATTAGCTAACACAACGTGCCATTGGAACACAGGACTGATGGTTGCTGAGAATAGGCCTCTGTACGCCTATGTAGATATTCCATTTAATAATCTGCCCTTTCCAGCTACAATAGTAATTTACAACATTAACAAAGTCTACGCTGTATTTCTGATCAATTTGATGTTATTTTAGTGGGCAAAAAATGTGCTTTTCTTTCAAAAACAAGAAAATGTCTGTGACCCTGAACTATTGAATGGTACTGTGTGTATAGTTGAAAGCAAAATCCAAGCCATGAGGTCGAAGGAATTGTCTGTAGAGCTCTGCGACAGGATTGTGTCGATGCACAGATCTGGGGAAAGGTACCAAAACATGTCTGCAGCATTGAAGCTCCCAAGAACACAGTGGCCTCCATTTTTCTTAAATGGAAGAAGTTCCAGTGAGCAATCAGGGGAGAAGAGCCTTCCTTGGTCAGGGAGGTGACCAAGAACCAGATGGTCACTCAGACAGAGCTTCAGAGTTTATCTGTGGAGATGGGAGAACCTTCCTGAAGGACAACCTTCTCTGCAGCATTCCACCAATCAGTCCTTTATGGTAGAGTGGCCAGACGGAAGCCACTCATCAGTAAAAGGCACATGACAGCCCCCTTGATGAAACCAAGATTCAACTCTTTGGCCTGAATGCCAAGCGTCACGTCTGGAGAAAACCCGGCACCATCCTTACGGTGAAGCATGGTGGTGGCTCCATCATGCTGTGGGGGATGTTTTTCAGCAGCAGGGACTGGGAGACTAGTCAGGATCGAGGGAAAGATGAACGGAGCAAAGTACAGAGAGATCCTTGATGAAAACCTGCTCAGGACCTCAGACTGAGTCGAAGGTTCACCTTCAAA
The DNA here is from genome assembly GCF_034236695.1 of Oncorhynchus nerka. NCBI lineage: Eukaryota > Metazoa > Chordata > Actinopteri > Salmoniformes > Salmonidae > Oncorhynchus > Oncorhynchus nerka. Next base: position 64,721,080 of record NC_088408.1, on the reverse strand, counting down.
CAGGACAACAACCCTAAGCACACAGCCAAGAAAACTGAAGGGTGGCTTCGGGACAAGTCTCTGAATGTCCTTCAGTGGCCCAGCCAGATCCTGGACTTAAACCTGATCGAACATCTCTGGAGAGACCTGAACATAGCTGTTCAGCGACGCTCCCCATCCAACCTGACAGAGCCTGAGAGGATCTGCAGAGAAGAATGGGAGAAACTCCTCAAAGAGGTGTGCAAAGCTTGTAGCGTCATACTCAAGAAGAGCTGTAATTGCTCCAAAGGTGTTTCAACAAAGTACTGCATAAAGGGTGTGAATTCTTTATGTAAATGTGAATTTGAATATTTTTTTTATTGAGAAATGCAATGGCGGCCGCTGTGCAACTTAGAAATAGCCCATAAAATGGCACAAAGTAGCACAATTTGACAGAAAATAACCTGGCTAGCTAGCTATGTGCTAACAACAAAGGTAGTTAGCTAACGTTAACTACTGTTATTTGAATGACGAGACCTATGCTCACTAACCACTTGCCACTTAACTCATAATTATTGTTACTAATTAACACAACATTTAGATTGTTCCTCTTTCTCTACTTAGCAACCTCCCTGAGTATAAATTACAATAAAATATCACTGCTTCGATTTATCAAATGAATAACACCACTATTTCACTGCATTGATTATTATCTTACCGCCGGTCTGATAATGTGTTGTTTGCAGACAGAAAATGGCATTTTGTTGCCAACTCTTCAGTCAGCTCTTCCCTTCCTGGACCTTCACGGGACTCCTCGGTTGGAGTTTCACCAGTCGGTCTTTGACGAGCTTCGTGACAAGTTGATGGAGCGAGTCGCCACTATCGCAGAGGGCAAGGATGAGGAACGGTGCGACATCTCTTTACATATGTATAGCTGGCTAATAGTTAGCTAGTAAACACCAGGTCTGTATTGCGAAATCATCCGTTTAAACCGTTATACATGTTTGACATGATTGTTTGTGTATTCCACCTCCCTCTACAGTTATGGTAAACTTGAAGAGCTTCTAGAGAAGAGTTTTCCACTGGTGAAGATGCCCTCCATTCAGCCAGTGGTCATGCAGGTTCTGAAACATCTTCCAAAGGTAAGTCTCTGTATTCCCACCATACTTTTAGTGAATGCACCTTTTAACCCACAATGCAGATCTTTTCTATTTATAGTTGTTTGCACCTGCCATTGGTCATGTTTTCTCTCTTCAAAAGACTGGTATCCTATCACAGCTCAGTATTTGAAATGTATTTCCTGATTGACTTGCTATGAACAGGTTCCAGAGAAAAAGCTGAAGCTTGTAATGGCTGATAAGGAACTGTATAAGGTCTGTGCTGTTGAGGTGAAGAGGCAGATCTGGCAGGACAACCAGGCTCTCTTCGGGGATGAGGTTTCTCCCCTGCTCAAGCAGTATATTGTGGAGAAGGAGGCAGCACTTTTCAGCAGTGATCTCTCTATTCTGCACAACTTCTTCAGCCCCTCCCCCAAAGCAAGACGCCAAGGAGAGGTGAGCCACCCGAGTACATCTGGACCTTTTCATTGCCTTTTGATTCCCAATAGATTCTGTTCACATTCCAGTAAGGATTTGTTTTGATTAGGGCCAGGAGCCTGTTATAAAAAATAGTTTTTACTAGTCAATCAACCTTTTGTCTATGAACTCCGAAGAGAGTTGGTGTGTTTGAGGTGTGGTGGAAATTCTAACAGAGTGAGAGAGACTTGGTCATTTCTTCAAACAATCATCTTTATTCAGTATCAATTAATTATTGCAATAATGAGGCTAACCTTTACTCAAATGCACAGTACTATATATAGCTGACTCTAACAATGCTCAGCCATGGTTGGTTCAATCCCCCTCATGCAGACCAAGGAGCATCATAAGGCACTCTGGGTTCATCCTGTTGTTATCTGCACGTGGGTTGTTGTCTTAACCACATCCTGGCTTAGTTCCCCAGATGCAAAAATGATTTAGAGACAATGAGGAATTGTTCTAAACTCCTCCTGGCTATCTCTATCTCGGTTACACCCACCACGTCTTGTCTATGTAATGCGGTCTTTAACTCATTTGTCAGCTCAAGCCATCTCTAGTGACCATACGCCCAGATTAGCTGCAGGGAACTAGAGTGGAACCCATGAATACGCAGACAATAACAGCACAGAAATGTCTTCCTATTTGAGAAGTATTAATTGCTAACTATTAATATCAAATCAGGTAAATATGTAATTTTTCTCTCACAGAGGCTAACCCTTTTTCTGTTTCATGTACAGGTAGTCTTGAAGTTGACCCAGATGATTGGGAAGAATGTGAAACTGTATGACATGGTACTTCAGTTCCTGCGAACCCTCTTCCTGCGTACGCGTAACGTCCACTATTGCACCCTGCGTGCAGAGCTGCTCATGTCCCTCCATGACCTGGACATCAGTGAGATCTGTTCCGTAGACCCCTGCCACAAGGTATGCTCAATTCCTAGGAAAAGAGACACTGCAACTGATCTGAGTTGCCTTCTTCTGTAGGCAAACTGAAACAGAAATCGTATTGATTTCAAAAAGCATGCAAATACGGTGGTGAATGTTCTGCATGCTGATGCAGAGTGCCGTATTTATGTCTATCTTGGCAGTTCACCTGGTGCTTGGATGCCTGTATCCGTGAGAAGTTTGTGGATGCCAAGCGAGCCCGAGAATTGCAAGGTTTTCTGGATGGAGTGAAGAAAGGACAGGAGCAAGTACTTGGGTGAGAAAATAAGAGTGGAGGAAATGTGATTGAACATGGCTTATGATTGTAGGATTCATAAAAAGATGTGACAAATGTTGTGGGTCTTCTTGCTTTCCAGGGACCTGTCCATGATCCTGTGCGACCCATTTGCCTGTAACACCCTGGTTTTGAGTACGGTCCGAAACTTGCAAGAATTGCTCAGCCAGGACGCTCTACCCAGAGTAAGATGTTCAATGTTGTCTTTTGTGGTCTTAATGTTCTTTCTATCCATTTCTATATTCTGTCAATGCTTTGGGGAAACCTACTGCCACTACTGAAGAGATATTTCTGTGGGAATGAACAGGACAGTCCAGACCTGATGCTGCTGCTTAGAATGCTATCTCTTGGACAAGGGGCTTGGGATATGATTGACAGCCAAGTCTTTAAAGAGCCCAGATTGGTATGTATTCACTTCTTGTTTCCACTAGTATTATTTTATAATCATGTGTTTTTCTTCAGTGAGTTAACGAGTGTAATATATTTCTTATGCGCTACACAGTAACAATAGTTTGACTCACAGAGCTGGAAAACAACCTCTTTACAATTACCACTGCTAGATGGCGTAGATGTGACGTAACCAGCCAGGGCAGAGACTCATCATATTTGATTCGTTCCCCCTCAGGAACTGGAGGTTGTAACCCGTTTTCTACCAGCCATGTTGTCAGTAGTTGTGGACGACTACACCTTCACCGTAGAACAGAAGCTCCCCAGTGAGGAGAAGACCTCCCTCACATATCCCACAGCCCTGCCTGATGCCTTCAACAAGTAAGCACTGGGATAGGCTGTCACACAGGGGATGGGGTTAGAATGGAACATGTTACTTTTGTAGACTTTGTATGGCTCTAATGAAATGTTTTCAAAAAATATAGAATGTAAAACACGTCGTATTGATATTCAAAAATATACATGTATTTATTTTATTTAACCTTTTATTTTACTAGGAAAGTCAGTTAGGAACAAATTCTTATTTACAATGACGGCCTAGGAACAGTGGGTTAACTGCCTTGTTCAGGGGCAGAACAAACACATTTGTATTTTCTTGTCAGCTCAGGGTTTTGATCTAGCAACCTTTCGGTTACTGGCCCAACGCTCTAATCACTTTGCTACCTGCCGCCTCCATGTGAATTGAAATGGTCAATATTATGTGCGGTGCACATGAGAGCTTTATGTTTAATGCGTTTCAATGAGAAGCCTCTGATTTAAAGTGAGTTATCCTCTGCCCTAGGTACCTGCAGGAGAACAGGGTGGCATGTGAGATAGGTCTGTACTACACACTCCACATTGCCAAGCAGAGGAACAAGAATGCCTTACAACGGTTACTTCCCGCTTTGGGTAGGTTCTGCACTTGTTTTGCCACAGGTTAATAATAGAAGGAAATAAATACTGTTAGTGTATTGTTGTTATCCTGGCTCAACATTTTTTTCATTTAACTGCAGTGGAGACCCACAACGAAATGGCCTTTGGGGACATCTTCCTGCACCTCCTGACAGGGCACCTCACCTTGCTCTCTGATGAGTTTGGGACTGAAGAGTTCTGCTCTGCCGTGTTTGATGGCTTTCTGCTCGCCTCTTTCTCCAGGTCGGTCTTGTCATGGGTCGTACAGGAGATTACTGCAAATGTTGCATTTGAAACTGATGGAAATCTTACTGCACATTTATGAAATCTGTGACATTGAAGTAGAATACTGTACTCACAATAGGCAAAAAAAAACAGCTAGATTTCTCAATAATGGCTGATGCAAAAAAGGCTTTCGACCGTCTTGAATGGACTTTTCTATTCAAAACATTGGAAGCTTTCAACTTTTCATCTGAAGTAACACATTTTATTTAAAAAAATACAAAAAATGTGTATAAATGTCCTAAAGCGAAAATATATATAAAATAATACATTATCTGATGGAATTGCTTTAGAAAGGAACACAATACAGGGATGTCCTCCCCCACCCTCCTGTTTCACTGGCAATTGAACCTCTTGTAGAAAGAATTAGACAGGACCCAAACATAACCGGTACTTGTAAACATTAATTTAAAAAATATTGCAGATGGTCTACTGATATACCTGACCAATATTGCCCCCTTTTCAAAAAATATTTGCAGAATACAAAAAAAATCTCAGGATATAAAATGAACGTGGGAAGAAAATGAAATGGCAATAGGAAGAAAATAAAAGTTCAGATCTACAGCAATCCTTTAGGTATACCACAAAAAAATATGAAATGCTTAGGATCCTTAATGAGTGACAACAATGTATATGAACGTCATTCCATTACTCAACAATATGAAAGCAGATCTAATTAAAAGGAATAATCTTCCCATAAATCTTACAGGTAGAGTAAACCTCTTTAGAATGGCATGGCTGACAAAGTTTTAAAAAATGTATTTTCGGTAATACTAATTACCCCACTGAAGACATTCTCTTTTAAAAAGTATACTTGGTCATAAGACTTTACAGTGCATTTGCAAAGTATTCAGATCCCTTGTCTTTCCCACATTCTTGTTACGTTACAGTCTTATTGTAAAATGTATACTTTAAAAAGAAATCATTCAATCTACACAAAATACCCCATAATGACAAAGGAAAAACTGATTATTATACATTTTTGCAAATGTATTAAACATTTAAAAACGGACATATAATTTACATAAGTATTCAGACCCTTTACTCAGTACTTTGTTGAAGCACCTTTTTGTAGCAATTACAGCCTCAAGTCTTCTTGGGTATGACGCTACAAGCTTGGCACACTTGTATTTGGGGAGTTTCTCCCATTCTTCTCTGCAGATCCTCTCAAGCTCTGTCAGGTTGGATGGGGAGCGTCACTGCACAGCTATTTTCAGGTCCGGGCTCCCGAAGCCACTCCTGCGTTGTCTTTGCTGTGTGCTTTGGGTCGTTGTCCTGTTGGAAGGTGAACCTTCACTTTTGCTCCGTTCATCTTTCCTTCGATCCTGACTGGTCTCCCAGTCCCTGCCGCTGAAAAACATCCCCACAGCATGATGCTGCCACCACCAGGATTCTTCCAGATGTGACACTTGGCATTCAGGCAAAATAGTTCAATCTTGGTTTCATCAGACCAGAGAATCTTGTTTCTTATCGCTTATCGAGAGTTCTTTAGGTGCCTTTGGCCAAACTCCAAGCGGGCTATCATGCCTTTACTGAGGACTGACTGCCATCTGGCCACATTACCATAAAGGCCTGATTGGTGGAGTGCTGCAGAGATGGTTGTCTTTCTAGAATAATCTCCACAGAGGAGCTCTGTCAGTGTGACCATCGGGTTCCCCTTTTACCTATTTTGTTACGTTACAGCCTAATTTTAAAATGTATTAATTAAAAAAAAAATTTTTTTTATCAATCTACACACAATACACCATAATGACAACACGAAAACAGATTTATTTTTTGTGTGCAAATTTATACAAAATGCATCCTATTTCCATTGATCGTCCTTCAGATGTTTTTACAACTTGATTAGAGTTCACTTGTGGTAAATTCAAATGATTGGACATGACTTAGAAAGGCACACCTGTCTATATAAGGTCCCACAGTGGACATCAGAGCAAAAACCAAGCCATGAATTGTCCGACTTCAACTGTATGTATGTATGTATGTATGTATGTATGGTTGAAGTCGGAAGTTTACATACACCTTAGCCAAATACATTTAAACTAAATTTTTCACAATTCCTGACATTTAATCCTAGTAAAAATGCCCATTTTTAGGTCAGTTTGGATCACCACTTTATTTTAAGAATGTGAAATGTCAGAATAATAGTAGAGAGGACGATTTATTTTAGCTTTTATTTCTTTCATCACATTCCCAGTGGGTCTGAAGTTTACATACACTGAATTATTATTTGGTAGCATTGCCTTTAAATTGTTTAACTTGGGTCAAACGTGTTGGGTAGTACCATCTTTGTCCCCATGTGCAGTTGCAACCTGTAGTCTGGCTTTTTTATGGCGGTTTTGGAGCAGTGGCTTCTTCCTTGCTGAGCGGCAATTCAGGTTATGTCGATATAGGACTCGTTTTACTGGGGCTATAGATACTTTTATACCCGTGTCCTCCAGCATCTTCACAAGGTCCTTTGCTGTTGTTCTGGGATTGATTTGCACTTTTCGCACCAAAGTACGTTCATCTCTAGGAGGCAGAACGCGTCTACTTCCTGAGCGGTATGACGGCTGCGTGGTCCCATGGTGTTTATACTTGCGTACTATTGTTTGTACAGATGAACGCCGTTTGGAAATTGCTCCCAATGATGAACCAGACTTGTGGAGGTTTACCATTTTTTTCTGAGGTCTTGGCCTTTTTCTTTTGATTTTCCAATGATGTCATGCAAAGCGGCACTTAGTTTGAAGGTAGGCCTTGAAATACATACACAGGTACACCTCCAATTGACTCAAATGATGTCAATTAGCCTACCAGAAGCTTCTAAAACCATGACATCATTTTCTGGAATTTTCCAAGCTGTTTAAAGGCACAGTCAACTTAGTGTATGTAACTTCTGACCTACTGGAATTGTGACACAGTGAATTATAAGTGAAATAATCTGTCTGTAAACAATTGTTGGAAAAATGACTTGTGTCATGCACAATGTAGATGTCCTAACCGACTTGCCAAAACTATAGTGAGTTAACAAGAAATTTGTGGAGTGGTTGAAAAACGAGTTATAATGACTCCAACCTAAGTGTATGTAAACTTCCAACTTCAACTGTGTGTGTATATGTATGTGTGTATATATATATATAAATGAATGACTGTCTGACTGAATACAGCACTTCCTATACAGATGGTTACATATTTTGCCTTATCTCATGAAACCCATAACTCCCTGACATATATTTTTGTGTATTCCAGTAAAGAGAATGTCCACAGACACACCCTACGCCTGTTGCTTCACCTTCATCACAAAGTGTTGCCATCTTGTATGGAGACCTTACTGAAAACCCTGGAACCCCCAAAACAGGTGGGCAAGCTGCCATTTGGATGAATTTTTCTTGTAGCTTGAAACAGGTTCCGAACAATGCATGTTATTGAGACATCTGATTAACTTATGATGTAATCATGCATTTTCCGCATGAGAACATTCTATTAACCGCATAAGCTCAGTGATTGAGGTTAGATTCATATTTCTAGTATGTGGCTCACACTAGGTGTTGTGTATTTTTATTCATGTTTTACTCCACCTGTGGCTTGTACTGGAACTAAAGTCATTTTTCTGGTTATGTCACAAAGTCAGGGACATGGGAAACTCCTGGCCCTATGACATAGCTACTGTATTTCCATATTCCTCATTCTCTGTTCTCTGTGCTTGTCTGATGTCTATAGAGCAGTGACCAGGTGAAGGAGTTGTACACCCAGCTGACAGAGAAACTGGAGGCCCAAAAGAAGAGTCCTGCCCAGCCAGACGAAGCCCCCTCTCTTGACCTGGGGCTCCATCCTGTTACAGTGCCCACGACAGCCTCCACTCCAACCACACCACTTTGAGAGGAGGAGGTAGGACGCATCGATAGAAACAAACCTAGTGGTTTGAAAAAAGGATGCTGATATTACATGTAGAATTGAGGTCGGCTCATGAAAACGTAAAAATGAAAAAAAACGTCATAATGAACATTACAATATGCAATTTCCTCTATGGTTACGATTGTCAAGGTTTAGTTTGTTTTCTAATGCTTGGTTATTTTTTTAAATGTATTTTTAAGGAGTGGGGCAGTCTCACTCCTTTTGTCATTTGTTTTGCTTTATTGAAGAGATGGTAAAGTGTATGAAGACGGAGGCTGGACCAAACGGGCCACAGTGCTTGTTTTATTTTAAAGCGGTCTATTTTTAAGCAGTCTTCCAGCTTTACAAATGTAATTCGATGGCAGTTATTACTTTTATTAATATGTAGTCTTGCTGAATTATTGTTCAAAGTATGTTTTAATATGTACTGTAGCTATCTATCTAGACTGAATGTCAATGTGTGTAGGCCTACTGTTGTTTGGTTTGTGTCAGTGGTGAAACAAGCTGTAAATAAAATCACTATTTAGAAATTAAGTCCAAAAATATTTTCAAACATTAAAGTTGCCAAGGGAAGAAATATGACTAGTACAGGAATTAAGTAATCAAACATACAGTACCAGTCAAAAGTTTGGAAACACCTACTCATTCAAGAGTTTCTTTATTTTTACTATTTTCTACGTTGTAGAATAATAGGAAAGACATCAAAACTATGAAATGACACACTCCCGATTTTGCAGGTTTCCCTACTTACAAAGCATGTAGAGGTCTGTAATTTTTATCATAGGTACACTTCAACTGTGAGCGACGGAATCTTTAAAAAAAATCCAGAAAATCACATTGTATGATTTTTAAGTAATTAATTCGCGTTTCGCTTTGCTTATTTGAGCTGTTCTTGCCGTAATATGGCCTTGGCCCTATTTGGTGAAATACCATCTTCTGTATACCTTCCGTCTGGACACTACCATGAAGGCCTGATTGATGGAGTGCTGCAGAGATGGTTGTCCTTCTGGAAGGTTCTCCCATCTCCACAGAGGAGCTCTGTCAGTGAGGTCACCTCCTAGGCCCTTCTCCCACGATTGCTCAGTTTGGCTGGGCGGCCAGCTCTAGGAAGACTCTTGGTGGTTCCAAGCTTCTTTCATTGAAGAATGATGGAGGCCACTGTGTTCTTTGAGACCTTCAATGCTGCAGAAATGTTTTGGTACCCTTCCCCAGATCTGTGGCTCGACACAATCCTGTCTCTGAGCTCTACGGACAATTCCTTCGACCTCATGGCTTTGTTTTTGCTCTGACATCCACTGGCAAATGTGGGATTATATGGACAGGTGTGTGCCTTTCCAAATTCTTAAAAATATTTTTTTTATAATGTTTTTAAATAAATTTGAAGAAATGTCTAAACCTGTTTTCACATTGTCATTATGGGGTGTTGTGTGTAGATTTGCTGAAGATTTGAAATCAAATTCTACCCAATTTAGAATACAGCTGTAATGTAACAAAATGTGTGAAAAGTAAATTAGTCTGAATACTTTCCGTAGACACTGTATGCATGTATGTATATGACGGTGGTGGGTAGAGTACATGATAGCCTAAATTTGTACATTTATAGGTCGTCTTTTATTGTCTCGTCATCAAAATTCAGACGGAACTTTGTTGCAGGTGCGTGGTAACAATTGAATAACGTGAAAAAAAATAAGAAACCCGTCAAAGGAAGTGACAAAGGTTCAAGTTAAGCTCAGTGAAACATGAGGTTATAATGAAGGAGATTCTTGGCTCGGACTTCACAGCCATAGAATCAACCAATCCATTGGGTAATACAGAGACTTCCTACAAGCAACAAAGATCAAGATATATCAGCGAGACAGAGGACTACTACCAGCTCAACCAGGTTTATGCATGGGAAGGCCCAAGGACGGGAGCACCGAAAGGCACGCACCACTGACCGCGGGGGGGACAGAGACTCGGACACAGACTCGGCATCCACTGAGAGCAAATTCCCTACAGACAGTGACTCCAGCTACCATCGCACACAAACAGTTTTTTTGTTGTTGTTGTTGCCGAAAGCAGTACAACAAGGCTCCAAAAATAAACTATGCAGGAGAGGCAAGTGGTCAGAGGGGACCAGGAACACAGGCCGTGGACACGGAGCTACTGCATAATCGATAAGAAACCTCTCAAACAAAAAAAAAGCTCACTGATGCACAAGGCTCAGTCTTATCTCAGGGCCTCTTTTGTACCTGCATGTACAGACAAACCATTTGTTACGAAAGTATATGTGTTAATTCTTTCGCAAGATTAAACTTAAATGTGTTTTCCCAAAATAATGTTTCTAGCCTAGAAAGAAACCTAACAAATAACTTTACTCATTTTAAGTCCCAAAGCAAATTCTGTCCCATGGTTAACAACCCCTCAAATAATACCTGTTGTAGGTTAGTTGAACAAGAAGCCATGTCTGTATATACAATAAAAAGAAACCATATTCAGAAGAACCTCACCAGGATAGACAAAGTAATGAAAGACTCGTCTTTGGTTATCAAACCTGCAGACAAGGGGGGTGCTGTGGGCATTTTAGACTATGAAAAATAAAAAGAACCGATTCAGAGACAACTTTAATAATGAACTTTTATATAGAACAATTAGTGTTGGTCCTACACATGTGTTCCAAAGGGATATTAGCTCAAATCTGAGAGAAAAAGGCACAGCACACCAACATCAACCTCATCCCAACTGTAAAGTATGGTGGAGGGAGCATCATGGTTTGGGGCTGCTTTGCTGCCTCAGGCTCTGAACAGCTTCCTATCATTGACAGAAAAATGAATTCCCAAGACATTTTGCAGGAGAATGTTAGGTTATCTGTCCGCCAGTTGAAACTCAACAGAAGTTGGGTGATGCAACAGAACAACGACCCAAAACGCAGAAGTAAATTAACAACAAAATTGCTTCAACAGAAGAAAATACGCCTTCTGGAGTGGTCCAGTCAGACTCCTGACCTCAACCCGATTGAGATGCTGCGGAATGACCTCGAGCACAGTTCACACCAGACATCGCAAGAATATTGCTGAACTGAAACAATTTTGTAAAGAGGAATGGTCCAAAATTCCTCCTGACCGTTGTGCAGGTCTGATCCGCAACTACAGAAAACGTTTGGTTGAGGTTATTGCTGCCTAAGGAGGGTCAACCAGTTATTAAATCCAATGGGTCACATACTTTTTCTTGCCACTGTAATTCAGGTTTGATGATGAATACTACTTCCACACAAATTAAATGGTCGATGGGCTACACATTCGCTCCAAGCAATGCTAACATTTTATTTGGGGCTCCCGAGTGGCGCAGCAGTCTAAGGCACTGCATCTCAATGCTAGAGGCGTCACTACAGACCCTGGTTCGATCCCGGGCTGTATCACAATTCGCCCAGCGTCGTCCAGGTTAGGTGAGGGTTTGGCCAAATCCTGAAGTGGTATCGATATATTGGTGCCTTGTTTTGCATATGGGGAGTAACTGGAGAAGAGCTGTCAAACTGTATTGCATTACTTCATGACATTGACGCTAATCTCAGATTCACTATTGATGTGACAATAAACGTGTTTATTACCTTGATATGTGGATTGAGAAATCGAATGGAAACCACTTTACAACTCTGTACAGAAAAGAAACGGACAGAAATACTTTATTACAGGGGGGCAGCTTCCTCCCTGATCCATTAAAAAGACTTCCAAGAAGCCCGTTTTTCAGACTGCGCCCTATATGCCACTCCACCGAGGACCATCTAGAAAAAGCTGCGGAGATGCCCAATAGGTTTCTAGTAAGAGGCAACTCTCCACAATGTGTGGATGAAGATCTTAATTTGGCATTGGGGAAAACATGAGATGAACCGCTACAAAAAAGACCAACTAGAACCTAAAGAACACTGTAATTAATGTTCACCACCACACATAATTTGAACTCGCGCAACGTGGGAGATGCTGTCGAGAATCACTGGCATGTTTTATCATCTGATCCAGTTTTGCCAGCTGAATTTAAGAACCCGCCATTTATGCAATATAGATCGTAGGTCGTAATTTACGCCACGAATTGACCCCTGCCAACTGCTAGCCACAAAAGAATGAGCCAGGCTCGTTTACACCTATAAATGCAAAGGCTGCGCACAGTGCGACAATATGATGAAGTGTGAATATTTCTAACTAATGCCACCACTTCGGCCTACTCTGACTTGTTTTATTGCACTGTACACAATGATTTCTGACAACATAATTGATAGGATGTATTTATTTTCCCTCGACTCCAATCCCATTCGAATGCATTGAACGGATGTGGGTGGAGTAGTGTCTACCTTAAGGTGCACATTTAAAAACTCTTAACAAAAGCTCTGATGAAGGCCTCGATGTGAAGCTTAATAAAGAGCAGTGATACTAGCATGAGCAGTGAGCTGGTTTCCTTTTTTTGTTGTCTTAATTATAATAATTGAATCATTATTGCTACATTCTTGAGAATTCTTTGTCTAATTACCATAGCCACATCCATATAGATGACTGGCAACACCTAGCTGACAGCATTTTAGCAACATGTCATTTTATTGTAATCTGTTATACAGAATGTGACACTTAGTGCTCGCTTGTCAGACATGTTTTTTTCGAAGGCATTTGTGAGAATTTGATAGCAATATAGAGTGGGGGAGCGGCCTTGCATTTGGACAATTAATTCACACTAGTAAATAAAAACATCTGTCTCATCCAGGACCAGAGTCGAGGCAGACCAGTGTGACACAGCCAATCAGAGCTACAGTAGGCCTTTATACAAATAAACATTTTGCCAGACGGGCTTGCCTTCACTCACTTTGAATTGGACTGTGTGTTTTACAGGCAGTTGCAACAGTGCGACTTTAGATCATTAGAACGCATTTGCCTAAAGCCACAAATAACACCCGACTGGATTTCTGCAAATATGTAAATACCACAGGAATCCGCTTACGTTTGGGAACTCTTAACCTTCTTATTGATCAAACAACCATGAAAAGGTAGGCTCTCTCCTTCAGTTATGCACATCAACAAGATCATAAATTAATGCTAACCAGAGCAAGATGATCTAAAATGTAACGAAGGAACATTAGATAAAACCTGCCAAACTTTTTCAGCTAGTTGGCCATCAAAATTAGACTGATAAACGATGGGGAATTGTAGCCTTCCAGTGCATGCTGGTCCCAATCAAGCATCTAATCTAACTGTCTAAAGTTCGCTATCTTGCTAGCTAGCTACTTCCTTGACACAAATGAGAGAACACCCCACTCTGACCATTTTACTCGTCCTAGCAGAGCTGGTTAGGCTGTTTACATGTTGTCTAGAGTGTTCATGACTAACTTACTTTTTTTTGCCTACATTTACTGACACCAGTCACATTCAGTGGGTGTTGCGCGATAGTAAATTCATCAGTTATTCTGTGTCTATCCTGGTAATGAAAGACCCGTCTTTGGTTACAATAGGGCTCTGAAATCAGAGTAGATAGCCAAAGTGAATTTGGTAACGCAAGAGATATGCTAACTAGATAACAGTTGTTCAAGTTCTTGTATCAGGCCTGCTGTAATTTACAACCCGATAGCAATATTTTTTGGACTACCAAGAAATGTATTGTTGAATTTGATTAATTATGCATTAAGCTGTATCAATCTAGTCTTGCAACAATGCCTTAATTTACGTCATGGAATGTTGAGTCAAATATAACCTATTTTTAAAACTTCTTAGAAAGTTTGTTTTGTAGCATAAACTTGATTTAAAAATTTGACTGATACTTGATTGTCTGTTTCATATCTGCAAAGGAGTTCAAACACTGTCAGTTCCACTTTAAAGTTATTTGGCATTGCTATGGTAATTGGACAAAGTAAAGAATTTGCAATTCTCAATGTAGCAATACTGATTCTATTATCACCAAGACACTAGAATCAAAATAGGGTACAACAAATCTAAATGATTGGACCTAGGAAAGACAAAAATAAATGTTATTAGGATAATTGTAAAACATTGAATTAATAAAATGTTTTTTTTACTGTTTATTTCAATTCAATCCATTACTCAGGAACAGTTTATCAGCAAGATCATTTAGTGGGCATTTTTGTACAACCAGTAGGCCTGTTTGACTACTATTGACTGTGACAAACTGTCCAGGTCTTGAAAGGGAAAGTTTGTATGGACTTGTTTAAAAATGCCTCAATAAATAAATGTATTCAGTGAAGTGATGTCACAACTTGACTATAATAAGGTTAGCGGTTGCAACTCCTAGAATCACACAGGAAAAATAATTAGGATTAGGCCATATTTGTGCTGCACCCCATCATGCACCCCATCAAAGGAGACAATTGTGGACTACAGGAAAAAGAGGACCGAGCGCGCTCCCATTCTCCTCGACGGGGCTGTAGTGGAGCAGGTTGAGAGCTTCAAGTTCCTTGGTGTCCACATCACCAACAAACTAATCAAATTTGATTTGATGTGATTTTGAGAGAACAATTCTGCTTCTGTCTGCTTTACATGGCATGGTTGTGGGCAACCACCTCTTGTAGTCGGGGGAAGTTATAACACGTTTCTCATTCAGGTCTTGTACCACTGATGGACTACAAGTGCAAGCTTAAGTAAGTAGCCTACTCGAAAGTAGACTTTATGACTTTTCATCATAATCACAAGTTCCATTGTGTAGAGATATTGTAACCTTAATCTCACAATTGTTTTCAGTTATGTATGCTTGAATTAGCTTTACATGTTTATATTTGAGTAATTTAGTAGACACATTTATACAGTAGTGAGTACATACATTTTAATGCTTTAGTGCCTACCTCCGGTAGGACATTAATTTAATGTTCACTTTCAAATATAATATTTGTACTTTAAATCAGGGAATTCTATTTTTTGCTATGATTAAAAGCTATTTTGTGACAAAGTTTATGTCCTTGTGGTAGGTGAGTCATGGTGAGATCTTTTCTCACCTCCGCTCCAAGTTTTACATCCTGTTCAGTGGCTACACTTAACACCGATTTACAAGAATTGACAACGATGTAGCACACAATTTGTTCATTATTTTTTAACTAAATATGTACATTTTCTTTGGTCTGACTAGCACTCTGTTCCATTTCCAATTTTTCAAGGTGAATGTTTATGTCCTTCATCCCCCCCACATCTCATCCCAAGATGAACAGCACAATGCTGCCTCTGGACAACATTACAGCCAACAGCAGTCTCTGTACAGTGGAAACCCAGCATATCTCCATCACTGTTTTCCTCCTCCTGGTCTTCCTGGTTGGTTTCCTCCTCAACAGTTTCAGTCTGTGGGTCTTCTGCTGCCGTATACCACAGTGGAGCTCTGGTGCCGTCTTGCAGTTTCATTTGGCTGTCAGTGATGCTATCATCACACCAGTTGCACCATTTATGGCAACATACTTTGTCATGGGTAGCCACTGGCCCTTTGGAGCTTTTCTGTGCAAGTTGAAGATTTGCTCTGCTGTTCATTCACTTCTATGGCAGTATCCTGTTCCTCACACTCATCAGCATTCATCGATATGTGGCAGTGGTCCAGTTTAAACAAGGCTCCTGCATGAAACGAAAGGTGTTTGTTCAGAAGCTGTGTGCTGGAGTCTGGCTGGTTTTGCTGGCTAAGGGGATTGCCTGTTTCTACTTCTTTAACACGAGCCAAGTGGGAAACCGCACACTATGTCTTAGCATTCATCAGCGAGATTACATTGAGACTTACTTTGCCATCAACTTTGTTTTGCTCACCCTTGGGTTCCTAATGCCTTTCTCAGTGGCAGTGACGTGCTACGTTCAGATAGCAAGATCAGTGTCTCGTATCAATATCAACACGTTTAAGGGCCGTGGTATTAAGGCCAAGTCCCGTAAAGTGGTGGCCATGTGTCTGGTGATATTTGGACTGTGCTTCATGCCTTTGAACGTGATACGCACTGGGGCTGTCGTGTTAAAGAAGTACTTTCCAGAACAATGCATCCTTCTGCAGGTGGAGACCTCATACTATTATTCCTGGGTTTTGGCTGGAGCAAACTGCTGTCTGGACCCATTGCTTTACTGTTTTGGATCACACAATTTTGTCAAGGCTATTCATAGGTCTCTCAGAAAATGTGATGTCAAGTTCAAAGAAGACCCTGCCACAAATTAGATCAGCTACGATGCTGCTATTGATTCTCCCTTCATTGTATTAGAACACAAGAAAAACATGTCCAAACCCGGCATTTGAACACATCTTGAAGAAGGAACCTCATAGTAGTCTCATCACATTCGCTCAGTGTTTTCATCATCCTGAGAAAGTATAGTTTTATTATCTATAACATAAATAGTATTCATAGAATTGACATGGGACATGTGATGTCCCTGAGAGTAATCACAAATGTATTCTTTATTGATGTGTAATAATGATTAGATACTGTAATTGTAAAGCAAAACCTATAAACATGCGCTGTTTTAAACTAATCAAAGTGTATATAATATGCATGTTAAAAGGAATATCTTTTCCATGGCATTCATTTGAAAAAAGTATATTTTACTCGGTTGTAAGCAACAACAACAAAAAGTATTGGGGGTGGGGTTGGATGTTCTATAGCTTGATGATTGCGTAGCTGATTAAAAAAAATGCATTTCCTCTTCCTGTTTAATTTTGTTATTACCGTCTCAATCAGGAAGTCTCTAGAGGAGCTGTGACGAGGTGTTCACACAGTCCCGTTCTGAACAGCACGCGTGAACGAAGTAATGCTTTAAGTCTTTGTACATTATCTCTTATGGGCATATAATAACAGGTTGTCTTTGGCATGATTATAAGGAGGGTAGAGAGCGAGATGATTACTTACTGTCAACAACATACAGTTATAAATTCACAGTCTATATATTAAAATCATTATAGTTTAAATCCAGCAGGGGTGGAAAAAGTACCCAATTGTCATACTTGAGTAAAAGTAAAGATACCTTAATAGAAAAGGACTCAAGTAAAATGTACAGTAACCCAGTAAAATAATACTTGAGTAAATGTATTTGGATTTAAACATACTTAAGTATCAAAGTAAATGTAATTGCTCAAATATATTCAAGTATCAAAAGTAAAAGTATAAATCATTTAAAGTTCCTTATATTAAGCAAACCAGACAGCACAATCAAATCAATTTACGGATAGCCAAATAGTAAAGGAAAGTACAGACCCCCAAAAACTATTATACTTTACACCACTGAAGTCCAGACGTACTTGTTAAAAAATAATACAAATATTAGTATTTTGGGGATTTGTGAACTGGATAATGTTAGACAATTTTACCATTGTTATAGAACACTTGTTGAATAGCAGAGGTGAATTGTAGGGCAAAAGAATGTGGCAACACAGGAAAGGTCAAATGTGATATCATCCGTTGACATCACTCTACGAAGTGTTGCAAAATAAATTCTGATTTTTTTTGAAATACATAGAAAAGAGAAACATCAATGTGATAATTCCCGTCCTAAGTATTACTCTTCATATATTTTCCTTCTAAGGTGTTTTAAGCATTAGTCTATTTCCACTCTACATCAATTACTTCTCAACATGACAGAGTCAACCTCCATGACCCTCAAGTCCCTGACCACCATCCCAACTGACATAAATATCCAAAAGCAGCCACAGACTTTCATGGTGTGAGCTTATCAATATAACCGCAAAATCATTGAATGTAATCTCATTCTATATACAGCATGCAGCTTTCTCTCACTTCCATATTCATATCTCATTGATAATTGTCTGCATGCGGGTTAATGGGTCAACTCTTAACTGTTAAACAAATAGTTTTTGGGGTTGTTTTTTCCCCCATTGTGTAAGAATTATTATATTTTGTAATATAATTATTGTTTCTGTGATCTTTTGCTTTCATTTTAAAAATACATTTTAAAAATCCCTTGCAAATGTACATAGAGTTGTCATCTCACAAACTCACTGAAGGGGGAAAGTGTTGACTATCCATCCATACAGTAGGCATATCAGACACCCTAACTTGTATTTTAGAGGCACGTTTCAGTCCTGTAAAATATTTTAATGAGTCAATTTGATGTATGGAAATAACATTGAAAAAAAACAACTATGATATTTTGTTTACCGGACGACAGATCCACATGCGTTACATTTCAATAAGTATTTAACTGAGACGTTTAAATAAGAGACCTAGTTTCATGTTAGTGACGTCACGTTGGGAGGCTGAACGGAAAGGGAAGAAAACGCCACCACAGAGCACAGGTGATAGACCGAGCGGTGGCAGCCTTTCGTGATGGGAAACATGGGGAAACTGCAAGAATTTGACATCACTTTTAAGGACAATAAAGTTGTTTATAGTCCTGGAGATGCCGTTTCAGGCACGCTGAAAATTACAACCGCCCAAGCTCTACTATTTAAAGGTAATGTTCTTTCAGCTGTCGTGAAACATTCGTCGTCTCCTCGGACTGACAAGAAAGTCGTGTTCCACTGAAACGAACGCAATGGTGTGATTTGTGACGCGCATTTTATTTACAGTAAAAACGTAGGATGTTGAAGTGATTACTATGCTGTCACTCGAACAGACACTTTCTAAAGATGTGTTTGGGGGGGAACAAGGTGATCAATCTCATTTAAAGGTGCTGTCAGAAAGGACTAATTTGACCGTCCTTTTTTTAATACTCACCATATCTTAAGGTAAAACAACAACACTAACAAAAAACAATATTTGTTTGCCCATTAACATTTGAACCCAAGGATGAAATGGCAAGGCAAGCATAGAAGTGGCAATCATAAACTCAAGTTGTTATATTCCAGAAATGTAGTAGGATAGAACATTGAATTGTTCAATGGAACTGGAACTGTGTTCCTTATGTCAAGGATCTCAAATGGGTGGTGGTCACCCTCATCCCGATCACTTGTTGCTAAAACAAAAAACACAAATTCACTCATCTTTTCAACAACATTGTACTCTGGGTGATCAAACATGTTTTGAAACCGTGCGTGGAGTTCGAAAATACATTTGTTGGTTTCTATTTTTTTTTTAAATGTTCTCTGATCTTTAGCCAACATGGAAACTAAATTGCCCTCTTGTCACACTGAAGGTGTTTTGTGTCATGGTTTGTTTACATTGCCGGTCAGAAAAAACAGGTTGGGCAGCTTTCGTCATTGCATTTCGATACTGGGCACAGTGTCACTAGCTGCACTGTTGTTGATAACTGATGTCTTATGAACTTGATAACCTTCCCAAATTACTACAGTATTGGCTATCTGACCCATGAGTTGTGAGGACTTCAAATTACACTGAACAACAATTTCAGAGATTTTACTCAGAGTTCGTGTAAGGACACATCTTGCTCGTATAGAGTTGATCAGGCTGTTGCTTGTGGCCTGTGGAATGTTGTCCCACTCGTCTTCAATGACTGTGTGAAGTTTCTGGATATTGACGGGAACTGGAACACACTGATGTACATGTTGTTAGGTTGGTTGAGTTGTGATTGTTAGACTGGTTGGACGTACTGCCAAATTCTTTAAAATGACGGAGGTGGCTTATGGTAGAGAAATGAACATTAAATTCTCTGGCAACAGCTCTGGTGGACATTCCTGCAGTTAGCATGCCAATTGCACACTCCCTTAACTCAAGACATCTGTGGCATTGTGTGTGTAACCAAACTGCACATTTTAGAGTGGGCTTTTGTAGTCCCCAGCACAAAGTGTGTAATGGTCATGCTCTGTTTAATCAGCCTCTTGATATGCCACACCTGTCAGGTGGATGGAATATCCTGGCAAAGCATAAATCCTCAATAACTGGGATCTAAACAAATTTGTGAACAACATTTGAGAGCAATAAGCTTTTTGTGCGTATGGAAAATTTCGGGGATCTTTCGTTTCAAAAACATGGGGACCAACACTTTACAAGTTGCGTTTTATATTTTTGTTCAGTGTAGTTTTTCACAAGAGCTGGTACTCCCTACAGAGAAGATTGTTAGTCTGTAATAGTGGACCCACTCTCATGTTCTTAAAAAGTAATAATGGGAAGTTAGAATTCAACTTATTGTGTGATGTAAGCAGAGTATTTAACTGAATATCAATCAGAGTACTGCACTTCATACTTCTACAGGGTTTGTTTATAGATTTGTTTTTACTTGGCCATCATCCTCCAGGATTGTCTGTCTTACTGGGCTCAAACCAGAATTATAATTTGGGTCATAAATATGCACACTGCTGGCTAAGAGCTGTTGCCAATCCCCGCTGGGACTACCATTTAGTACCTTTTAATTTCTGTGCTCATGGGCTTGTGACTTCAGTGTGTTTTGCAGCCAGGTATGTGACTCACTGAGGAAAGCAAACTGATCAAGTGTGCTGCATTACATCACACCAGGAAAACTACAAGTCACTGCCAAAATAAAGGAAACACTTGAGTAAATGAGGGTTACAAAGTATATTGAAAGCAATGTGCTTCCGTAGGTGGTGTTCCAGAGTTAATTAAGAGATTAACATCTCATGCTTAGGGTCATGTATAAAAATGTCCAGTTGCCCATTTATTTTGGCTACCATTTTCTTTATAATAAAAAAAAAAACTTTATTTAACCATGGCTAGAAGAAGAGATTACTTTTTAAAGAGGGGTCTCAAAGGATCAAAGGGGTTTTTAAAGGATGTGTGTGTCTGTCACCAGATATGCCAAGTCTCATTGAAGCTGTTCTGGTGGCCTAATGCCCTATTAAGACGCTTTCATTTGGTGTTTCCTTTATTTTGGCAGTTACATGTATGTTTGTCTTTCTTTTACTGGTCTTTGTGTTTGGAATCCTCAGAATTAGAGTTTGCTTTTTTAGTTCTGTTGTGTGTATATATGTGTGTATATATATATATATATATATATATATATATATATATATATATATATATATATATATATATATATATATCTCTGTGACGTGTTAAAGTAGGTGTCCACAATAGGTGCTTTGTTTGCAAAAAAAAAGAACATATCAATCAGAATGTCAACTATCCTAAAAGGGCTTTCAAGAATACATTGCCATGCTCTGCTTCTGTTTGGATCTCCATTTTGTTATGAAGTCTGAGGACCTCAAGTTCTCTTATGTTACTGTGTTGTACAATGTATTATCCCTGAAGATATCAAGGTGAATTGCCAAGGCTTCTGTGGTGTCACCAGCAAGATCGACGACACAGCCTGGACAGTGGAAGAGCAGTACTTCAGCAGCACTCTCTCTGTGGCAGATAAAGGTACTGTCAACGGGGACTTTACCTGCTTCTTTCTCACCTTTTTGGAGCTTCAAACATTAAATTAATTTAAACATACACCTTCCAGTAAATCATCGTTTTGTAATGGATATTTCCTTCATCACCTATGTATGTCAGAAGGAAACGGTAAACAAACATTTAATCCATATTCTCAGAGGTTCCCCTTCTACCCTGAAAGTAAAATGTGATTCCTCGAAGATGAACAATTGTTAATGGACAGAATGTTTTCCAGCCAGCTGATCTGATGTTTATCTTTTTTTCCGGTGTCCCAGGAACCCTGAAACAGGGAGATCACAGTTTTCCATTCAAGTTTCTCATTCCAGGTAAGACCACTGAGTGATGGAGCTTAGTAGGCCTGTTGCACCACATTCCTTTAAACATATGGGGTTTTCCTCATTTTATAATTAGATATGTCAAGGCATGTACGTTTACTGTAGTTCTGACATGGCTCATTCACAATAAGCAGAAGTAATGTGAGCAATAAATTACAGTACCGCTTCCTGTGGCTCTACATCAATGGTTATGAGGATTACCATAGGGACCATTGTCATGTGTTTTCAATGGAAATGGGGCTACAAATGAGCACACAGGAGAGTAATTGTAAGGTAGTTTACTCGTGCCCATGATCCGTTATTGAGGTATACTTTATCAAGGGGTTATAAGTCATTTAAAAATGATTCCTGATTAGCTTATAGTTAAACTCTGTAATAAACTTTTATGACACATTTTTTAAAGATTTTATCCTCGTACCCATTAGCCTCCTCTTCTCCAATTGTTCACTAGTGTGGTACGGACTGAGAGCATAGATGCCCTGAGGTGTGCAAAGCCACCTGTTGTCATACTATCTCCTGTACATGGTGGTCGTTTATGCTAACAATCTGTCATGGCCTACTTGTCTTTTTGTTTCAAACCTTTGCATGCTAAGGAAATGAGTGCGATAGATCACTCTTAAAACAGTATCACATGTTCTCCCTTATCTATGCTATAGCTCTCTATGCTATAGATAACATCACAACCCCTCCGCCCATTACTCATCGATGAGGTCTATCAGACAGACAGACTGCCTTTCCAGCTGAGAAGGGATTCCCTTTCACTCTGATATAGCGGTCTTTCATAACAACGTACATGACACAAACCCACACCAACCTATCCGGTCGTAATCAACTGTCCGTTGTGATTTAAAATCTGTCACCTGAAACCTGCACACCTTCAAGACGTTTAATTGTAAAACAATTGCAATAGATAGAGGCCATTTGAAAGTCTGTTGCCTGTATTCTTGCCTCTGTGAAAATACATATGTGATAAATACCTTTACTCCTTCCCTCCTATATAGCCTCTATTCCCACATCCTTTGAAGGGAACTATGGAAAAATTATGTACAGAGTGAGGGCTTTCATCGACACTTCTCGCTTCTCTAAGGACTATAAGACTGAGAAGCCCTTCTACCTGCTGAGTCTCCTCAACCTCAACGAAGTGCCTGACATCCATGTGAGTTCTTCCCTAGCAGATTTGATACATTTTCACTTAATCAGAAATATCCAAGTCTTAGCAACAGGACATTGGGGAATCTGTTCTTAACCTAATATTTCCCACCTGTTTCCAGGGACCTAGTTCATCTTCCGTTACTAAGACGTTCACCTACCTGCTGGGGGTGAAGACAGGAACGGTGGTGCTGAGGGCCCAGAGTGACATGAAGGGCTACACCCCTGGTCAGGTCATCAAACTGACCACAGAGATCGACAACCGGTCTGGGAAAACCACGGGGACTGTGGTGGCCCGTCTCATTCAGGTACAGAGTGCTGAGTCTACAGCGCTTGATATAAACAAGGCTATGGATGTACAACAGAAGAGTGTTGTACAACCAAGTGTGATTTATTCAATGGTGTTATAAAGCTGCAATGTGGTCATTATTGTCTCATCATTTTGTACCATATTTTTATGTGCTCGTCTCAAATAGAAAGTGACTTACCAGACGAAGAAGCCTACCATTGACTTGAGGAGTTTAGTGCAGGTGGAAGGTCCTGGGGTGAAGGCTGACAAACAAGCTGAGTGGAAGGAGCAGATTATTGTACCTCCTCTGCGCCAGTCATCTATGGCTGACTGTGGCCTAATAAACATGGAATACTTTATTCAAGTAAGCAACATTTCTCTTTTCACAATACCATTCCTCTACCGTTTCCTCTACAGCCAAACCCTTTGGTCCTCAGTTTAGCACGCATGTTTTGATGAAACCTTCTCCCCTTTACTCCCTGGTACATTAGATCTCTCTGAAATCTCCTCTGGTGTCATTTTTGTTGCCCATCCACATTGGAAACATCTCAGTGGACACCACGTCAGCACAGCTCTCCAGACCACCTCCCCAAACCCCTGATCCTCTTTACTCCACTGTCAAGCCTGACAAGCTAGAACACAGCAGCCGCTCTGAGCCATCCTCCCATAACCAAGGACGTCCTACTATTGCCCCTCGCCCTGCCCGCCGCCCAGCCCCAAAACCTGTTCCCAGGATGAGAGTCTCTACTTCTTCCCCCAGTGCCCCTCCAGCTGAGATGGACTA
This sequence comes from Oncorhynchus nerka, assembly GCF_034236695.1. Lineage (NCBI taxonomy): Eukaryota > Metazoa > Chordata > Actinopteri > Salmoniformes > Salmonidae > Oncorhynchus > Oncorhynchus nerka. The sequence goes on along the minus strand of NC_088408.1, from coordinate 64,697,055 downwards.
TCTGGCCAACTCCATGCCCACCCTCTACCCACTACTACCGCCAGAGTACAGCACCTCCACATTCCCACATGGTCAGTCTTTGACCCCTATTGAATAACCTGTAGTGACTGGCAGTGCTAATGCTATTTCGTTTTTACTTATTATTATTATTATTATTTATTACACATTTTGATATTAAGTATTTTGGTTAAGTGTTTCTGGTGTTGTATTGTCATCTCACTGTATCAATTGTGGCTGGCTTAAATCTTGGCTAATATCCAATATGAATATAAGAGTCTAATTGCCATTCTGTAGACATTTATTCCTTTGCTTCATAAGCATTTGCCATGCCCATGACTCATGTTGTTTCTGATGAAAGTATGTAGTTGGGTGGGTATTGTGTAGTAATGTCTCTTTCTGTCTGATTACTGATATCCGCTGTCCTCTCTGTTACAGAAGCTCCTCCCAGCTACGTTGAGAGCTGTATCAGCAACACATAAACATCATGAAACAGGAGAGATTGACTGCTGGCAACTGTACACTGAATATTACAATCAACCTCCCTACTAGAGGATCATGATGCCAGGCAGCCCTCAAGTTAATTAGTATTGGTTAAGCAGCACCTTTTTACTGATTGTTTTCACACAATTTTAGCACTTTCAGGACAGTAATATGTTTTTACATAAACCATTTTTATAGCTGGAGCCAAGTTTTTAAAGTTAAGTCGGTGTCATATAGGATTAGTTTAGGGGTCTCCCGTGTGGTGTAGCAGTCTAAGGCACTGCATCGCAGTGCTTGAGGGCTTCACTAAAGACCGTGTTCGATCCCAGGCTGTGTCACAACCGGCTTTACTTGGCTCATCACGCACTAGCAACTCCTTGTGGCGGGCCGGGCGCCTGCAGGCTGACTTCGGTTGTCAGTTGAACAGTGTTTCCTCTGACACATTGTTGTAGCTGGATTCCGGGTTGGGCAGATGTTCAGGTGCGTGGTTTGGCGGGTCATGTTTCGGAGGACGCAATGACTCGAACATCGCCTCTCCTGAGCCCGTTGCAGCGATGAGACAAGATCGTAATTGAAATTGGGAGAAAAAGGGGGTGAAACACAACATTTTTTACAGTACATATTTTTTTACTTGAGAATATGTTGAAATTGCATGTGTGATGCTTGAAATATGAAGAACAGAGATTTTAGTATTGTATGTTTGAAAGTTGACTTGTGGAACTTGTGCTGCTGATATGTTTAGATATTGGATCCAACACACCTAGCTTAGTGGGTGCTCCCATAATGCTATGGTTTGTTCTCTCTGTCTGAAAACAACAGATTAATCTTATAAGGTGCACACTGAGATTGATGATTTGACTGTGTAAGATTCTTAGTTTGCTGTATAATAGTTATAGTCAGATTGTAGGATGTATAGTGTTGTTTAAAATCAAGCTAGCTGCGCATAGCGCTGTTGCCCTCATTTGGCTATGAAATCAACTGTGGTATATTATGTGATCTAGCATTTGCCATGGGATATCCTGTATATGATTTTCAACAGCAAGATTGTATTTGAAATTTATTTAAAGGTCCCAAACCAGATCAAAATAAGACTACCAAAGTGTGAAAAATAACAGTTGCTTCTATATTGATAAAGTTTGATCATAACTGGTCTCCTCCCCCATGCCAAACACTTGGATTCGGGAGGTGGGACGTCACAAAGGTCACTTGTCTTGATATCACAAAAGCCTCATTTTAAGACAACAATGGTTATTCTCTCACCTAATTTAAAGGGTTTTGGTTTACATAGCTAGGTTGCTAGTCTACTGGTGCCATAATTTGACTGCGGTGTGACAGCAACTACAATTTGAGGTTTCCCCTATTGATCTAAATCAAATATACTTACAGGTTTCTGCTTTCATCTGTGTGTTGTGTTAGCAAGCAACTGGCTAGCTAGGTCTTCAGCCAGCATGTAACTAAAGCGTGGGAAGGGTTGCCCAAAACTCAGATCCAGTTGTCATGTCATTACATCAAGATATATGCCAAACGGAATATTCATACAAACGCCTTGACATCATTGATAGTCATGATATATGAACATTGTCTGATATATATATATATATATATATAATGATAAGTACCCAGACCTCACACTGTTAAGTAAATGTCTACTAAAATTGCCAAGATGAACTAGCTAGTGATAAACAGTGCTGACAATTCCATTTAGGCTAGCTCGCTAAATTATACAGCAAACATTTTGTCTGATGCTTTTACAGTAAATTGGATTAACAAATAATTTGTGAAACCATGATGTGGCGTATGACAGGATTGGATGTTGCATGCAATTTCAATGTTTGAGCTGCTTTGTGTATCAGCAGATTAGCTTGAGATAATGCCACTACAACACTGCTCACAGCATTTATGATGCTCACTGCTTTCATGTCTTTTTCAAAGAACCGCCAGTCAAGGTGAGCTCCCCGCCTATTCAGTTTGTCTTTTCAGACTTCCTGTTAGTTTGACATGAGAGAAAGTACTTTGCTTTTTTTTATCACGAAAACATATTCTGGGTGATCGTTTAGTAACTCAAAAGGTATTTTACATGGGAATCAGAATGACTGTTCGGGTCATTTTGAGACAACCCCCTGTAATGCTGTTGTTTTAAAGATGTGAAACTGAACACCATACTGTAAATCCTACTCTATAGATACCTCTGGTGGCTGATAAATGAATGTCAATGACATGCTTTACTCATTATTTTACACTGCTCAATGCATACCAGTGGAGGCTATTGAGGGGAGGACGTCTCATAATAATGGCTGGAACAGAGCCAGTAATGGAGCTCCATTCATTAATGTAAGCCCGTCCTCCCCCAATTAAGGTTGCACCAACCTCCTGTTTATTTATACTTTTCTCAACTGTCTTATAAACAATTCACTATTCTATATCCAAATAATTGTGTATGCATAGGAAAAACAGTGCCTTGATGATCTACAATGCACAACCTAATAAAGTTGTTTTTCACCATTTTTTTGTTTTGTGTTGTTGTTTATGAAGGGATAATTGTACATCTCCATTTCTAGGCCCATTTGTCATTTGTAAACATGAAGGTTCTTACAGCCTATGCAGAGTAATATTTTAAACTCATTGTTACATCCCATTTGTCCTGTTATGCTCCTCTCCAATTTCCTATCCTCCACTAAAAAGACTGCCATATAAAATGAGCTTAATGTGATATTTGACAGCTGCCTTGAAGGACACAAATACAAAATGCTTTCAGCTACTAAGATCAGTGAAATAAATGTGGGCTAAACTGACAACTGAGCGAAGAGTAGAAATCTCAACTAGCAAGCAAGTCGCAGCAATGAATAATTGCTTCTATAGCTCAGACTGAGATATGTGTGAATCTATATTGGTGCCCAGGCTTGGTTTTAGGTGGAAGAGCTTCAATCTTATTTTGATTGATTTTCATTTCCATATATATAAAGGATGAGGCTATAGATTGGCTTTGCAGACTTAAGAGTCTACATTGGAGAGTTGATATCCCCTGATATCCCCATTAAAAAGGAAGAAGGTACTGTCTTTAAAAAAATAGATTTATATTGATATTGCTCTGTTGCAAGAAACTCATTTGGATGATAAGGAGCATCTGAAATTGCAACAAGGGGGGGTTTGGTCAAGTGTTTTTCTCATCCTTTATATCCAGAAGTAGAGGTATAGCAATTCTTGTGAAAAAGAACCCACCACTTAAGGTGTTGAATTGTGTGAAAGATACATTTGGTCGTTTTGTTATAACTAAAGGTACTTTAGCTATTTGTGATGATCTGGTGTATGCTGATGTTTGGAGAACTTTAATCCATCCAACAGAGAGTTCACATTTTTCTCTGCACCTCATGGATGTCAGACTAGAATAGATTACTTTTTTATGCCCAGGACGTCTTTGCAGTCTGTTTTATCTGCTAATATAGGAAGCATAGTCATATCTGATCATGCGGAGGTGATCCTGGACATAAAACTCAATGGGGCATCCAATTTGTCAAGACATTGGAGATTGAATACAAGCATTCTTAAAGACCATACATTTACATAACATTTTATTACAGAGTTGAAAGAATTTTTCTCTATTAACTCTCAATCAATAGATAACCCCTCACTCCTTTGGGAAACCTGTAAAGCGTACGCCAGGGGTCTGATTATGTCATACTCAGCTACTAAGAAGCGGAAAAAGCGTGAAAATCAAAAAATGTTAGAGGGTGAATTAGGACCTAAAGAGAAGGACTACATTAAAACTCCCACTTCTTCCCTATTATTAAAGGAAATATCAGCCCTTAGATAAACTTAGGACTCTCCTAACACAGGACGCTGAAAAGAAAATGAGATTTGTCAGGCAAAAGCTTTATGAACATGGAGATAAACCAGGAGAGTATTTGGCGTACCTAGCTAAAAAGACAGCAGACTCACAGTCAATTGCTACTATTACTGATTCTGATGGCTATCATTTATATGAAAATAAGTTGATAAATTAGTCATTTTAGACATTTTATGCAAATCTTTATGCCTCAGAACTGAAAAATGATGTACCCAAATTAACAGAGGTCTTATTTTCTAAGATTGAGCTCCCAACTATCTCCGAAGAACAGAGGTCTCTCCTTAATGCCCCTGTTACCAAGGAAGAGATCATGTTTGAAATTAAGAATCTGCAAAATGGTAGGCCCCAGGACCAGACAGATTTTGTAGTGAGTTCTATAAAGAGTTCCATAAAGAGTTCCATGGTCTGATCCTTGAGCCATTGCATGATATGTTTAACCACTCATTTTCAAATGACCAACTCCCTCAAATGCTGAGGGAAGCCAACATATCACTTATTCTCAAAAAGGAAAAATGCCCAGTCTTGTTCCTTGTACAGACCCATTTCCCTTATGAATGTGGATAGACAATTGCTTTCTAAAATTCTAGCCACATGACTAGAGGACTTATTTCCACACATTTTGAAAGGGGACCAAACTGGCCTCATAAAGGGCCGTAAGTCATGTAACAATGTCAGGTGGCTTCTTAATGTTATTCAAACCTATCAGCAAAGTGCTGTGGATGGTCTTGTGCTCTCCCTAGATGCTGAGAAAGCATTTGACTGTGTGGTGTGGTCCTACCTATTCTTTGCTCTGACTAAATTTGGTCTAGAGGACAAGTTTATAACATGGGTTAAAGTTTTATATGATGATCGTCAGGCTGCTGTCCTTAATAATGTGTTACGGTCAAATAGCTTCTCTATACACAGAGGTACCAAACAGGGCTGTCTGTTGTCCCCTCTCCTTTTGCACTCATTACGGAACCACTGGCCAAGGCCATCAGAGTAATGCCTGCTATACAGGTTCTGCTCATTTGTGACGTTCATCATAAAAGAAGCTTGTTTGCTGATGATGTTCTGATGTTCATCTTTAGCCCCGAGAATTCAATTACATCTCTTGTTAATATTATTGAATTATTCAGTGAATTCTCAGGCTACAAGAGGAATATAACTACATCAGAGGCTGGTAGTCTTCTATCTGTACCTATTACCCCCCCCCCCCTTTCCTTTTAAATGGTTTCCCCCAGGTTTTACGTATCTGGGTATATTTGTAACTCCTAAATTCCAGCAAATGTACAAAGCCAATTTTGTTCCCTTGTTTGATACAATAAGACAGGATCTGGAGCGCTGGAACTCTCTTCCGATTTTTTTGGTTGGGTAGAATATCGCTCTTGAAAATGAATATTTTACCTAGACTACTTTACCCAATCCAAATGATCCCAGTATTACTCTCCAATAAGGTAATACAAGATGTAAGTGGCTAAATTCCTTCATATGGAGTAAACCCAAGCCAAGAGTTAAGATGGCAGTATTGCAGCTGCCAGGCTCTAGGGGGGTCTTGGTTCTGCCCAATATTAGGCTTTATCAGTGGTGTGCCCACCTATGTTATATTTCTGATGCATCACAAATGATGACTCCTCTATTTGGTTAGACATTGAGACTTCTTTTTCAAAATACCCCTTGCAGGATCTTTTATTTTTCAGAAGTTTCAAGTCTGTAAAGGATCACTGCAATAACCCCATTACACTTAACACACTCAAAGCATGGAGGTTAGTTCAACGCTTCCTGGGAAGGTCCAAACTAACCTCTGCTCTACCCCAATTGTTAACAACCCAGATTTTGGTCCAGGATTGCTGGATGCTGGCTTTAACTTTTAGCTTAATAAGGGAATAGGCAGACTACATAATTTTTTTGCTGACAAGTAAGACATATTTTGAAGAGCACCACCTTGATTGGCAACCCTGATGTGTCTGTCATTGTGAAATAATGTTTTTTTTCCCACAAAGGAAAATGTCTGTAAGTTTGTTTTATGATGCCATTAAGGTCCTTTTCTACTGTCAATACACAGAGGGTGAAACGAGTGTGGGAGAAAGAATTGTCTGTTACTATTGACAAAGAGATGTGTGAGGACATTTGGAGATATGCAAAAACAATATCTATATGTAACCGTACTAGAGAAATCCAGTTAAGAATAATACACAGATTGCATATATCCCCAAATCACAGACATGCTTTTAACACCTCTTCCTCTTCTCATCAGTGTCTTAAATGTAAAACTGATACAGGCTCCCTAACACATTGTTTATGGTCATGTTCCAAATTACAAAGATACTGGTCTATTGTTCTGCAAGAAATTGAATTCTAGGGGTCAATCTAGAATTGGACCCAGTTTCTTTACTAGTAGGCATGTTACTTCTGTGGGTAAGAGGAGGCTTTACAACATCCTTACTTTCGCAGCGAGGAAAAACATCCCCTTACAGTGGATTAGTGATAAGGTTCCTTCTATTAAAGGTTGGCATAAGATACTATTTGAATGGGTGCCATTGACATATCTGACATGCACATTGCATTCTAAAACAGATCAGTTCAACAAAGTACGGGAACCTTATCTAAATGATCTAGAACCTGATTTATCAGCTATTATGCTACAAGGATTTTCTTAGAATGGTGGTGATCCATTTGTTTCAGAATTACACTGTACGTTCCATGTGTTGGACCTAACTTCTTTATTCAAACTGAGCTTTTGTGTTGAATTTCTGTCTGTATGTTCGTTTAAAATGTATGTATTGAGAGACGCAATGACGGGGATGGGGTGTGAGTGACGAGGAGGGGAAGATGTGTATATGTATGTATATATGACTAAAGAATTAATCAGGGTGATTTTTCCACAAATAGACAGGTGTTGTCCATTCCATGGTAGCAGAATCTTATCTATTTTGACTAACTTTATTTTTTTTGTAACAGTATTTTTATTGGAATTTCACAATTTTCACCCATTTTAAGAGATACAACAACAACGACAAAGCAACAAAAAAAACAGCACACACTTACACAAACTACTTAAGTATTTTTTTTGTATCTGTACTATACTTAATATTCATATTTTGGACAACTCTTCACTACATTCCTAAAGAAAATCATGTACTTTTTACTCCATACATTTTGCCTGACACCCAAAAGTACTCATTATGTTTTGAATGCTTAGCAGGGAAATGGTCCAATTCACACACTTATCATGTGAACATCCCTGGTCATCCTTACTGCCTCTGATCTGGAGGACTCACTAAACACAAATGCTTTGTTTGCTTGGTTTGTATATGATATCTGAGTATTGGAGTGTTCCCCTGGAATTGCGCCGTCTGGTTTGCTTAATATAAGGAATTTGAAATGATTTATACTTTTTCTTTTGATACTTAAGTATATTTGAGAAATTACATTTACTTTTGATGCTTAAGTATATTTAAAACCAAATACTTTTAGACTTCTACTGGGAGACTTTCACTTTTACTTGAGTCCTTTTCTATTAAGTACGACAATTAGGTACTTTTTCCAACACGGCCTACGAGGTCTAGAGCCTGCTTGTTTTCTGTTCAACCTGATCATTACTTGCACCCACCTGGTGTCCCAGATCTAAATCAGTCCCTGGTTAGAGTGTAACAATGAAAAAATGCAGTGGAACTGGCTTCGAGGTCCAGCGTTGAGTTTGATGGGTCTATGGCTTAGGCAATTTTTCGGACCTTCCTCTGACACTGCCCGATATAGAGGTTCTGCATGGCAGGGAGCTCGGCCCCAGTGATGTACTAGGCTGTCCGCACCATCCTCTGTAGCACTTTGCGGTCGAGGCAGGTGTATTTGGGAAAGGGAAAGGGGGATACCTAGTCAGTTGTACAACTGAATACATTCAATTGAAATGTGTCTTCCGCCATACCAAGCAGTGATGCAGCCAGTCAAGATGCTCTCCTTGGTGCAGCTGTAGAACTTTTTGAGGATCCGGAGGTCCATGCCAAATCTTTTCAGCCTCTTGAGGGGGAAGAGGCGCTGCCGTGCCCTCTTCATGACTGTCTGGGGGTATGTGGACCATGTTAAGTCCTTGGTGATGTGGACGCCAAAGAACTTGAAGTTCTCGACCCACTCCACTACAGCCCCGTCAATGTGGACGGGGGCGTGCTCTCCCCTCTTTCTCTCATAGTCGACGATCAGCTCCTTGGTCCTACTGGCGTTGAGGGAGAGGTTATTGTCTTAGCACCACACTGCCAGGTCTCTGACCTCCTCCATGTATGCTGTCTCATCACCATTGGTGATCAGGCCTCTCACCCTTGTTTCGTCAGCAAACTTTATGATGGTGTTGGAGTCATGCGTGGCAACTCAGTTGGAGTGAACAGGGAGTACAGGAGGCAACAAAGCACACACCCCGGAGGGCCCCCCGTGTTGAGGGTCAGCGTGGCGGAGGTGTTGTTGCCTACCCTCACCACCAAGGGCAGGCCCGTCAGAAATTCCAGGATCCATTTGCAGAGGGAGATGTTCAGTCCCAGGGGTCCACAGCTTGGTGATGAGCTTGGAATGGACTATGGTGTTGAACGCTGGCTGAGCTGTAGTCTATGAACGACATTCTCACATAGCTTTTTCCCCTGTGTCTAATGTGGCTGTAGAGTGACAGGTCTTTTGTGGAGCAGTACTGCTGTGCCACACTCTGGCTGGCTCATGCACTGCTGCTCCTGAAAGGGGCCACATATGTTGACTGAGCATGTTCCATCTGGGCTGTGCAGATGGAACCAATAGAGCTGAACTGTGCGAGTGGGGAAAGGAAGGGGAATCAGTGTGCCCCCCCCCACTCTGGCTCAACAACTGAGGCCATCGAGAAAGCAGGTATAAAGCTACTTTCTTGCCTAAACCTTTGCAAGGGCCAACTTCTGGATCTTACTGGTATTTGGCATGTAATTTTTGGAGTCTTTTCAGTGCTTTCCTATGTGCGTGTGGTCGTAAGGTTAAGCTTTGTTTCTGTTTTGTTTTTCTCAACGTTTTACACAACCCTTTTGTAAAGATGTAGATTACGGATTTGAAAGATGGGTTCTGGTAGTACAGCATCATTTGTAGAAGTACTAAACATGGATTAGAGAAGTACTTGTGTTTGTTAAAGTTTGGTGAAAAACTAACTAGTAGGCACAGGTACTGCGATTGAGATACTGAACTGTGCTGAAATGTCAAATGGGATTGTCCTGATTTTGGTGATATTTCTCAGCTTGCCAGGTGCGACCCTAAGGTAGTGAGGTAGATGCTGAGAGATCTACGTCGACAAAGGAACGCCAAGCCGCGCCGCCCCCAGATCCAGAGGGACTGGTGAGTTCTATCTATGCTATAATCACTCTCACATTGGCCTCATTTACAACTACCACTTGCCCACTTAACAGTGTGTGAACGTGATTAATGTGGCATCTTATTTGATGGGACTAACAGCTGTAATCTTCCAGGTGAAACTGTTGACATTGGTGTGGAGAGGCCAGAGGATTCCTCCAGGACAGCCATGGAGAGTAGGGGAGTCAGTCAGGAATCAGAGGCAGAGAAAAGAAACCCTAACCCCCCCGTGACACCCACAGGGGCCAGGGGGAAGATGGCTCTGAGTGCTAAAATGCAGGTCAACAAAAAAGCTAAAGCCAAGATGACATCCGTTCATGGCTCTGTCACTGGCTCCAATGGTTTTTCTGTGCATGAAAAAAGCATGCAAAAAAAAAAAAGCAAGTAAGAGAAGGCCCTCAAAGGACAGGTGGTTCAGCCCATTAACTGACCAAAACCCCTCAAACCCCTGCAGACAATGGTAGAGACGCTGTTGCAGCAGGGATCTCAGATTTACAAACTCATAGCTCTCCATCTGTGGACTCTCCAGCCAGGACACGGTGTGCATGGAAGACTATGGGCAAACCTGACGCCAATCCAGCAGCACTGAAGGTAATGTTCATCTTTACCCAGAACAAGAAATGTTGTCCTTTTAAATGATGACTGGTGTCCGATGTCATTAGAGTCTGTTCTAAAGCGTTTTAACAGGGACGGAGCAGAGTTGAGCATGGCAGGCATGTGGATGGAAAACTCAATGGCCCCCTCCCACATGAAGCTACCTCCGAGCCTTAAAAGAAAGAGTATTGTCTCTACCAAGCCACATCCGGGTGAGTCATCTTCCTTTCTGGGAAGACTGTTCTTCTACACTGTCTCTCATGTCCACTTTATTTAGTGATGACATGCTGTGCCAGCTTGAACCGCCATCTGCCACTTCTCCGTCCGTATGTCTGCAGGGTCTAGGAAAGGGAAGAGGAAGATGGGAATGTACAACTTTGTTCCAAAGAAGAAAACCAAGGTGTTGAAGGTAAGAGACCCCATCCCATCTACTCTATTGTAAATATTTGTGTAGAAATGCACTGCGGATGAACAATGATTCTCCCTGCAGAAAGACGGAAAAGCAAGAAAGTGTCAGAAAGAAGAGAGAAGATCTGACGCACAGATTTGAGAGATTTGTGAAATGCAAGAAAGCCATGCACTGTTAGCCAAGCAGTGTGTAGAAAATGAAAAAGATTTAACCAAAGGAAACAAAATGGAGATAGAGGACAACAGCAGTAAGCAGGAATATATTGAATTGACTTTGGAATCGCTAAATCTGAAAGCCCAAGATGAGCTGATGTCTCCTCCTCTCTCAGGTAACAGTTTACCTAGAGACGAGTTAAACATTTCGTTGTGAAATTATACTTGTACAATACATTAATATGCTGTACATGACATCTGTTTTGTTGACCTGGATGTTGATTTGTGTTATTTTGCAGGCTTTCCAGTTGATGGTGAGGTGACAGAGACGGACCTGTCTGAAGAGCTCACCAGAAGAGCTGAGCTGAGCTCACCAGACCTCTGTGCTGCTGTCACATGGAGACCCCATGCAGTAGGGAGAGCCTATTCCAGCCTGAGCATACCTGCATGGCCACAGAGAGGGTGTATGGTCTGGTGAGTCTGACCTGCTCTGAAGCAACATTTCCCTAATCTTGCGCACCAGATATCCTCCCCAAAGTTTGAAATAGCCTGGGGGCGAAGTTAACCTTTACCCAGCCTTTGTGTGTTGAGCTAGTGTCTAAACAACCCTTATCTCTCTGATCCTTTCTATTTATCTCTCCGTTCATCTCCTCCCTACAGGTGAGTCGATGTCAGAGGAATGTTGTGAAGCCTGAGATGATGCGTCCGTCCAACACAGTGCGTCTGCTACTTCTGTGTGAGGACCACAGGCCAAGCACCAGTGATGCCCTCCCTGCCTGTGGCCTCTTCTGCAGGGTGGTGAGTGGAGGAATACAACAGGGATAAACCAAGATAGACCTGATAGGCTGACACACCTGTCCCATGACTTTATTGTGGTTGTTAATTCGTAAAGCACTCTGCTTTGCCTTTAATATTAATATCTGACTAATCATGTATGTGTTATGCAGGGGACCTTCATGGAGTACAGACCGTATGGCAGCATCTCTCAGCATTTCCACAGTGGCTGTGCCTCAGTCATCAAGGCCCAGAGCTTCTGTCCCCACTGTGGGGAGGATGCCACCGGGGCCCAGGAAGTCACTGTTCCCAAACCTGTTACTGCCCCCAAACGCAAGCCCGTACTTCCTCTTGTGCCAGCTGTTTCCCCTGTGGCCCCTGTTCCTGCTGTGTCCACCAGGCCCCTCATTCACAGGGCTAAGAAGACCACTGAGCTTGAGAGGACTCTGGACACCTCCCCCAACAACAGGTTATTTAGACTTTACTCTTCCATTCTCAATTTGATTCCCTCTATCCTAATCTGTGTCTCTTTCTCTCTGCATTAGTGCTAGCATTGATCATTTTCTTGGGTATTTAATATGTAATGGTAATGATTGCTGTATGCTGTCTTGTACTAGCCTGAAGAGAGGGCCTTTAGGTGATGGAGAGAAACCAGCTAAAACGTCACTGGAGAGCATCCTGATTGCCCTGGATGAGGAAAAGTATGTTTAAAATGTAGCTATTTTTAAAGTCATTACTTAGACTTTTAGCAGTTTGGATGAGATAATACAATATAATGAACACATAGTGGGTCCGTAGTCATTACTGTTTCATGTCAATGATGACTGTAATAGGCACTCTTACAGATGTTTCTGCTGCATACCAAGTGATGTACTGTAGCTAGATTTCTCTTTTTGGTATTTAGTATGAGGCCAAAGAAAGTGAAATATCACACGAAGCAACTGTACATCACTGCCCATCACGGGGAGCTCCAGAAAGTCATCCATCTGCTGGGTAAGAACATGCCACATCTCTCCAGGTTTCATGTGTATGCCTAGTTCGTTCCTACATGGAGCAACCCTCTTCTAATATTTTAACTTGAATGAAAAAGTAAACAACTTGTTGATTTTATTTTATAATATATTATATACTCTATTGTCCCCGGGGGGAAAGTTGTCAACATGACTCAAAAGGCAATTTACCTCTTTGTTCCAGTGGATGGAAAAGACCCCAACACCCTGATGGACCGTCAGAACAAGAGGACCCTTCTACATGCTACAGCAGCTGAAGGACACCAGGAGGTCTGTCACATGCTCGTCCAGGTGAGGAGATGTACTCTGACATGTAGCAGGTATTGGCTCTCTCTTCACATTAGAATCGCTTGGCATACAAGTGTGGCAGATGACTAAGTTAGCAGCTCTGCTGCATTCCTGTCCCTCACGCCAAGGAAATGTATTTGCTTTTTGGGGTCAATATTGACAGTGCTTCGTGAGTATGTTGTGTTTTCAGTGCAGAGGGCTGTGAGTTTCACTCTATTATACAGTGCAAGCATACAGGTGTAAAAGGTGTCTGATTCCCCATCCCGCTCAGGCTGGAGCTAACCTGGACATTATTGATGAGGAGCAGAGAACCCCCCTGATGGACTACTGTGACAACAACCATCTGGACACGGTCAAGTACCTGCTGAGGGCCGGGGCAGCGGTCAGCTATAAGGTCAGTGTGTGGAGCAAAGTTCATTGATCCCCTCCATACATAGGCCATGATCTTCTGTCAACCCCACCAGCTGTGTTACCGTTCATAAGACAAGACTTTCGCTAAATGAGCTGGACCTCTGGTGTACTGTAGATGTAAAGTGATCAAGCTGTGTTATGTCCATGACACGTTCATGTCTTAAACTATTAACCACATGCTGTAGCAGCTCACGGTCTGTGTTTCGGGCCTCCCGAGTGGAACAGCGGTCTAAGGCACTGCATCGCAGTGCTTGAGGCGTCACTACAGAACCGGGTTCGATCCCAGGCTGTGTCACAGCCGGCCATGACCGGAACACCCATGAGGTGGCGCACAATTGGCCCAGCATCGGGTTTGGCTGGCTGTGAATTCCTTGTCCGGTCGTGTTCTAGCGACTCCTTGTGGCTGACCAGGCGCCTGCAAGCTGAATTTGGTTGCCAGCGTACGTTTCCTCCGACGCATTGGTTCGGCTGGCTTCCGGGATAAGTGAGCAGTGTATATGTCAAAAAGCAGTGCGGCTTTGACAGGGTCGTGTTTCGGAGGACGCATTGCTCTCGACCTTCGCCTCTCCCGAGTCCATAGGTGAGTTGCTGCGATGGGACAAGATTGTAACTACCAATTGGTTATCACAAAAAGGGCTAAAAAGAAATTATAAGTTGGTGTTTTTTTAAACAGCCATGAACAAAACCAGTGAATAACATTTTGATCTTCATCTCCTCTCAGGATATCAAGGGCTCCACCTGTCTGCATTTGGCAGCTATACTGGAACATTACACCATAGTGGATCATGTCCTGTCCAAGACATCCGAACAGGTCAACTGTCAGGTAGTTACCCATCCACGCTCTGCTCCTTCTTCGACTAACAGGTCCAGTTGAAATGTTAACAGCTTCATTGAAATCGTCTATCCATAATTCACCCGTACTATCAGCTAGGCTTTGGCAGGGTGAGTTGGAGGTCAGTGCTGTTGGAAGACAGTTTAACAGTCTGTCCATTAGGATGTTCAATATATTATGGGTGATATTAAATGGATTGTAAAACTCCTGACCTTAATGGGAAAGCTAGAGACTGAAATTGCTCCTCACTGTTGTCATGATTCCAGGTGATTTACCATGTTTTGCCTTGCAATTTTATGCCTTCAAACTGTTAGTAAGTAATGCCCTCTCACATTGTGTGCAATAAGATCATCCAAAGCAGGGGTTTCAAACCCTTTTTCACGGAGTAACTACAGTGTTGTTGATCCATTCTCACTTTTCTCCTATCACAGCCATTTAACTCTGTAACTGTTTTAAGTGGTCTCATGGTGAAATCCTTGAGTGGTTTCCTTCCTCTCCGGCAACTGGATTAGGAAGGATGCCTGTTTCTTTGTAGTGTACTGGGTGTATTGATACACTGTCCAAAGTGTTGTTAGTAACTTCACCACTCGAAGAGATATTCCATGTCTGCTTACTTTGATTTTTTTTTACCCATCTACCAATAGGTGCCCTTCTTTGAGAGGCATTGAAAAACCTCCCTGGTCTTTGTGGTTGAATCTGTGTTTGAAATTCACTGCTTGACTAAGGGACCTTGCAGATAATTGTATATGTGGGGTACAGAGATGAGGTAGTCATTCATGTATGAAACACTATTATTACAAACCAGAGTAAGTCCATGCAACTTATTATGTGGCTTATTTACTCCTGAACTTATTTAGGCTTGCCTTAGCAAAGGTGTTGAATACCTATTGACTTAAGACATTTCAGCCTGTAACACAACAAAATGTGGAAAAAGTCAAGGGGTGTGAAGACTTTCTGAAGGCACTGCAGCTGCGAGCAGCAATGAACAGTGTTAACAGGATGTCAGAAAGGACACAAGATCAGTTGGAAAACAAAGTGAGCACTCTATCGCGTAGGAACTATCTTCCTTTGTGTGTAATCGTGAGTCTAAATACAAAATCTGTGTCGTTTCAGATCGGTATGATCGGTAACAGATCGGTAACAATCCAGATTTTTTTTACCCCTCAAATAAAGGTTTCAGTTTTGTAAAAACATTTCTATTTAGTTTTATATTATTCAGTTTTAGTTCTAGTCTTAGGGACAGAAAGTAGCCTATGCATGGGAGGCTAGAAGCCAATTACGTGTATTCTTTGTATTTTTTGGGGATGTCACTTCTTTCCACTGAGGGGCAGCAATGCATAAGGTGATGGGTCAGGTCATAGGTTCGGTTTAAAGGTAGACTCAGTGAGATTACGCAGATGCACCAAGTAAACCGAAGCAATGGGTCCATTTTCGCAACAACCAGGGGCTGCTTTCCCGATAGCGATGGAAGTTAGGCCTACGAGTGTTTTAAAGATGCATTGTTCCTAAAATGGCAGAAGATGCGCTTCCCAAAAGAACATGTGCTTCCCAAAACACCATTCAGGGAGAACGTTTGCTAAGTGCGTTGTTGGAGCGTGGGTTGATACTGATAGGATCGAAAGAAAGGCAGTGCTGTTCTCGGATCAGCTTTCTCCCTTAAAATCTTCTCATAACATAATCATTTCTTCACAATACTGACGAAGGATCACCGCCTAGAGAGATATCACCACCTATTGCAGCAAATATTGAGACAGATTGTTCTAATGCTTACCGAATAATAATAATCCACTAAATCACAGATTAGGCACATCCATTGTGCACATGTTGTTGCACATGAAATAAATATATTGAGGCAAGAATTAGGCCTAGCCTACAATGAGCAAAAATAAATCCATCGATTGAACATGAAATTGATTTCAATATGACTGAAATATGTAGGCCTATACTATTTATCTTTTATTGCAGTCATCTTGGTTTTTGTCCTTCGCTTGTTGGTAACAATTTCAAAGACATTGGCAACCTTGTATTTGTAGTCAACTTTGTTCTGAAGTTATCATTGGTAAAAGAGAGACTGATAACATCTTGATTCTGTGTTTAGCGGAGATCTACTGTGTCTTAAGTGAAGCGGAAGGGCAAAAAAGCATTTAACAACGCACTTAGCTGTTGTGTTCATCTCAATGGAAGTGTTCGAGCGGATCACACAGTCCATCTGGTCGTGCTGCTGCTCCAGTTTCAACTGTTCTGCCTGCGGCTATGGAACCCTGACCTGTTCACCGGACGTGCTACCTATCCCAGACCTGCTGTTTTCAACTCCCTAGAGACAGCAGGAGCGGTAGAGATACTCTGAATGATCGGCTATGAAAAGCCAACTGACATTTACTCCTGAGGTGCTGACCTGTTGCACCCTCGACAACCACTGTGATTATTATTATTTGACCCTGCTGATCATCTATGAACATTTGAACATCTTGGCCATGTTCTGTTAGAATCTCCACCCGGCACAGCCAGAAGAGGACTGGCCACCCCTCATAGCCTGGTTCCTCTCTAGGTTTCTTCCTAGGTTCTGGCCTTTCTAGGGAGTTTTTCCTAGCTACCGTGCTTCTACACCTGCATTGCTTGCTGTTTGGGGTTTTAGGCTGGGTTTTTGTACAGTACTTTGAGATATCAGCTGATGTAAGAAGGGCTTTATAAATAAATGTGATTTGATTTGACTTTTGTCAAGTCAATCGCCACCTTTCACAGTGTGTTGCATTCTGAACTTGACCAAAGACATGACTAAAACAGGAACCAATGAATGATTTATGTGTTCAGTGATAGTATACAAATCAATGTGATATTTGAGTCTCTC
This sequence comes from Oncorhynchus nerka, assembly GCF_034236695.1. Lineage (NCBI taxonomy): Eukaryota > Metazoa > Chordata > Actinopteri > Salmoniformes > Salmonidae > Oncorhynchus > Oncorhynchus nerka. The sequence continues at coordinate 64,680,085 of NC_088408.1, read as the reverse complement.
TGTAAATAATTGATTGTACAATGTACACTCAATATTATATTATGATTTCAGTTTGTGAGTATGTAATACGGGAATGTGAATATGTGAATTTCGACATTCTAAATAATTGGATGTTCTAATTTGACAGCCATGATTAAACTACATCAGGAGATACATTTTTCCCGGACGTCAAAAATTAAGAAATTGTTTGCAAAACAAATGGCCACTGGATTGATGCAAATAATCATGATATCATTCTGCCAGGTAAGCATAGGCTATTCGGAGTTAACATTTAATTGAGATGTGTTTTGGGAAAACCTTCCCAGCTTTCAATAGATGTAGTTGATTTCCTACTAAGATCAATACATTTTTAAATATTGTTGGATTTCGTTTTAAAGTCTGGATTCCGTGGTTCCGTCCACATTCTCTGCAACGCAGAATTTATAGGGCCCTATTTATCCTTACCACTCAAATGCACCCAATATCTGCGGTGCTGCTTGTGACAACATCATCTCACTGAATCTACCTTTAAATTATAAAGTTCATCTCAATTTGACCCGCCAGATTCACAAGCTTCAAAACCCCATTAGGAAAAAAAGCTTGAAAACCCCATTCAATTTTTGCCCCCCCCCCCTCCCAAAAAACTCAAACTGAACTGTTAGTTCATTTTGGAGTCAAATAATAGTTTCAGTATAGTTTCAGTTTTTCAAAAGGGTTTTGTTAATTATTTTATTTCAGTTTACTTGTTTTTTTCATGATTCATTTTAGTTTCAATTTTAGTCTACTTTAATGAACTTGATTGGTTGTGCTTGGTGTCAGGATGATGGTGGGTGCACCCATATCACCTGGGCTATAGAGTACTAGCACAGAGAGCTGGTCTTACTGCTGCTCTCCAAAGGGGCTGATGTTTAACATCCGAGACAAGGTCAGCACTGTATAGGATGCATGCTGTTCACCCTACTGTACATCCCATCACCTTACCTACCTTCTGTTCTCACAGTCTGAGGAGGGGAGGCTAGACACTGGCAAGGTTACAGTGGGATGGATCCCAAGGGGTGCATAATGTTCTGCACGTTTCACCTACAGTACATGTTGTAATCCAAGTTAAAGGGATGCTTCAGAATGTCACCTTGGGCGCATACAACAAGAAGTCAACGTACCTCTTAGAGGAATTAACAACTTAAGTCATAACTGCTATATTTTTTTGTAAAGGAGAACATATCACTTGGTCTGTATGAGTATGATTTCTTCCTCAAAACATTTGTATAGTGTATATGACGTACTGTCTACTGATACACTTGACATAAATGGCCCAAAAAATGAACAATGTATCTTCAAGATACAGTAGCCTTTAGATGCAAGGTTGTTTCTGTGGTGTGTGGGGAAGGTATTGCTCCTGGGTATGTTTTTCCACGTTGACCTGTGATCCCTGTTCAGGAGGAGAACATTGGCCTCCACTGGGCAGCCCTGTCTGTCTCCGATGACATCGCGCAGATCCTGCTTGATGCCAGACCTCCATGCAGTCAACATCCATGGGGACTCACCTCTACATATCGCTGCCAGGGAGAACCAACTGGAATGTGTGACATGAGTAGTAAGACCGTCTCCGTTCTCCTAGAGCTGCAGCATGACACCAGGTTGTTCTTGAAAAATATGATTTGTTATCAATAGCCAGTCCCACCTGGAATTTTTATCATAAGCGCACTAACCTGCAATGAGACCAGTTGTAGGTGTATAGCCTAGATACATTTATGGCAGGAACCTGTCCACACATAGATGCACATAGATGCACACATCCAGAGACAGTGGCTGCGCTAGCCTGGCCAGTGGGTGGCAGTCATGCTGCTGACCATAGCCATGCTGGGGATGATATCTACTCCTCTAGACTGCTTCTGTCCCGAGGAGCAGACGTGAACCTGAGTAACAGAGAGCCGGAGACTCCTCTAGACTGCTGTATCTACAACTCCAAGGTGTGGGCAGCCCTGAACACCAATAAGAAGCTGACAGATGCTAGGAGAAGCATCTGTCTGTTGGAGGAGCTGTAGGAACCACGTGGTTCAGAATGGATTCCGGTAACTGGGCATCCCTACCCCACCATCATCTGATCAATCAATCAATCACATTTTATTTGTCACATGCGGCGAATACAATAGGTGTATACTTTGCCATCAAATGCTTACTTACGAGTCCTTTCCCCACAACGCAGAGTTAAAAAGTAAGAAAATTAGCAAATGAAATGTCTATCTTTTTGTTATAGTTTCAGCCCAAAATTAAAATATCAGTTTCTCTGTGCACTTGATCAACTATGGCTGCACTGTATGTCTTTTGAGTTAGTTGGACTGGATTTATGTCTTCTCTTGTCTGTTTTCAGGGCTCGGCTGCAGCTCTATAAAATCCAGAGGATGGGCTGGGGTGTGAGGGCACTGCAGGATATTCCTCAAGGAACTTTTATTTCCGAGTGAGGCCCTGAATGTTATGGAAGGTATTTTATTGAGTGTTTGGAAAACTGCCCAACCATAACTATGATTATGTCTTGGTATACAAATGACATGAGGCCAATTGTGATGTCATGAACAGATTTTAAAACAGGATTTGTCATTTTCAGTTCTTCACATCATTTTATTGTTGTGATTACACAGAGTATACGCAGCAGGCTCTCTTTATTGTGCAGGTACAGTGGGGCAAAAAAGTATTTAGTCAGCCACCAATTGTGCAAGTTCTCCCACTTAAAAAGATGAGAGAGGCCTGTAATTTTCATCATAGGTACAATTAAATTATGACAGACAAAATGAGAAAAAAAAATCCAGAAAATCACATTGTAGGATTTTTTATGAAGTATTTGGTCACCTACAAACAAGCAAGATTTCTGGCTCTCACAGACCTGCAACTTCTTCTTTAAGAGGCTCCTCTGTCCTCCACTCGTTACCTGTATTAATGGCACCTGTTTGAACTTGTTATCAGTATAAAATACACCTGTCCACAACCTCAAACAGTCACACTCCAAACTCCACTATGGCCAAGTCCAAAGAGCTGTCAAAGAAAACCAGAAACAAAATTGTAGACCTGCACCAGGCTGGGAAGACAATAGGCAAGTAGCTTGGTTTGAAGAAATCAACTGTGGGAGCAATTATTAGGAAATGGAAGACATACAAGACCACTGATAATCTCTCTCGATCTGGGGCTCCACGCAAGATCTCACCCCGTGGGGTCAAAATGATCACAAGAACGGTGAGCAAAAATCCCAGAACCACACGGGGGGACCTAGTGAATGACCTGCAAAGAGCTGGGACCAAAGTAACAAAGCCTACCATCAGCAACACACTACGCCGCCAGGGACTCAAATCCTGCAGTGCCAGACGTGTCCCCCTGCTTAAGCCAGTACATGTCCAGGCCCGTCTGAAGTTTGCTAGAGAGCATTTGGATGATCCAGAAGAAGATTGGGAGAATGTCATATGGTCAGATGAAACCAAAATATAACTTTTTGGTAAAAACTCAACTCGTCGTGTTTGGCGGACAAAGAATGCCGAGTTGCATCCAAAGAACACCATACCTACTGTGAAGCATGGGGTGGAAACATCCCATGCTTTGGGGCTGTTTTTCTGCAAAGGGACCAGGACGACAGATCCGTGTAAAGGAAAGAATGAATGGGGCCATGTATCGTGAGATTTTGAGTGAAAACCTCCTTCCATCAGCAAGGGCATTGAAGATGAAACGTGGCTGGGTCTTTCAGCATGACAATGATCCCAAACACACCACCCGGGCAACGAAGGAGTGTCTTCGTAAGAAGCATTTCAAGGTCCTGGAGTGGCCTAGCAGTTTCCAGA